>NC_056725.1:192712622-192872622 GCF_019279795.1 Protopterus annectens | reverse complement strand
AGTGACCTCAGGCATTTAATTTGGAAATGGTGCTTACTTACTTACTGTTAATAATGTGTCAAGCATATAACTGTGTAGGAAATGGTGCTTTGTGTTCTTTCAACATTTAGTGAGAAATGTATCTTCGGACAACTGAATAACAGGTGTTTGTGTACCATGTGTCAATCAGATGCACGATGACCTGCCAGTCACCGTGGACACGCCCTAACCTGCGCAGAACCGCCCGCGAGGTACTGCACTTGGAGATTACCCAGTAATTTAGGTGTGTGTTTGTGTTAATAGAGAAATGTTATCTCCATTGCTAACTGGCTATTTTTCGTTGATGGCGTGGGAGTCCTATTTTCTAGGAGGTTCGCCATGTTTATTTTGCTTTGCTCTGCTGGGTTTGAGCTCAACCGAGAAGATGTGGTCATTGTTGAAGGTTTTAGTGGGGCTTATTAGTTAAGTATTTTTTATACAGCATTTATTGTGTTTTCCTTTTGTGGACAGTGACAATCAGTTTAGAATTAGTTTTGTTGTGGGGTGCTGTATGTGAAAGTGATTATTGCAATGTTTTATTGCTCAAATACTAGGTAGTTTTTTTCTGCTGGCTCAATTGAAGCAACAGTCCACTTCACACATAGATATGGCTCCAGTGAGACATTATTGTACATGCTTACAAGCCTACTGTAGGATGCTACAGGTTAGTGGTATGTTTTTATGTATGAAATAAATATTGAAAGAGAATCAAAATAATGTCAATTCTTGAATTTGGAGTATATATTTTAGGAAGAAATAAGTATGACTGATGCATTCAGTGCATTGTTGTGCCATGATTTGTACATAACTAGTAGATTCATATGTTTATATATTTATTTCATATGTTTATACTAGACTAATGACCACCAGAGTCTTTGCAAGTCCAGAATCATGTATAACTGTTAAATATTACTCTAATTCACATTAGTAGGAGGAAAATGGATTTTCATCAACATGGACTTCCTAAAGACTGACTCTAATGTCTGACATTATGGACCAACTGTAGTCTTCAGTGATTTACCAGAAGATGTAAACATTTTATAATGAGAAGGGTAAATAATATGAGACAAAATCAGGGATAGATGCGCATTATGAAGTAGTTATTGACCAGTAATGTTGCTTTCTTATTTTTTCAGTCTGATTTTTCTTGTGGTGTGGTTGGGCAGTTATTTCCACAGATTTCCTTATCTGGGTATAATTTTTATTTTGGTTTTTGGCTGGGTAGTTGTTGCAATCATAAGTTGTATATCAGATTGTATTGTATTATATTAGTGGGGTGTAGGCAGGGGAAGCATTTGTAAGGACAAGGTCATACATGTTATTTGTTTACTGAAGTTTGACTAACAGGAAACTAACTGGGTAGGTGTCTTTTATCTAGATAAAGTTAGGAAGTGAGTGGAAAGGGCAAGTAAGTAGGTGTAAGGTATGATTAGGAACTTGTTCATATTTAGGAATATCATTATCCTGAGGTTGAACAAAAACCAAGACAGATTTTGGCTAAGAACTATTTCTGAATGGTTTTGAAGTACTGAAGGGAGGCTATTGATCTGATGGATATAGGTAAGGAGTCCCAGGCCTTGGCAACATGGTACAAATGTAGATCAAGCCCTGCAAATTTGATAGGGTTGTGGACAGAAAGGGTTTTCCTCACTGAATGATAATGATGGAGTATGAACATAGTTGCACTGAACCGTATTTAGTGCTAGACGAGCAGATTATTGCTGGCTAATGTTGTAGGTGGGAAGAAGCTGTGTATATGTTAGTTGAGTAGTGGGTTCTGAAAGGGTCATTTGCTGCAAATGTAGCCACTTTGTTATAGCATTGCTCAAATTTTGCTTTTTATGCTGCCTGGAAGTTAATAAGAATGGGTGCTCCATAAACTAGTGAGGGGAGGTGCTAAGTAGTGGAACATACAGCTTTAGTTGTGTTGGTGAGAATGTTTTTGAATCTGTAAAGCAGTGCAAGTTTTTGTTGATTTTTTTATACAGTTTGTAGTGCATTTCAAATGTAAGATTATAGGTTCATAGGTAAGGTAAGTACTAGGCTAGCTGCTCTTGCAGGCCATTTTATCTAGCTAATTTCCCTTTTTGTGTTTGAACTATTCTTTCCCACTTGGTTATAGATTGACCTTATCCATGGATGATAATTACATATTACCCTAATGTGAATAACTGGGATCATCCCACAGATAATTTGAGTGGGCCTATGCATATGTAAAGCATTTAGGAGCTGCATCTGCCCATTGGTAGTGCAATGGGGCAGATCTGGGGTAAATTTTCTGTTTCCCATCCATATATCTAAGTTGCACTTGAAAATGGACAAGGATGAGCTGTGTTTCATGTGGATGAGGAGTATGTTCCACAGCAGCAGTATCACCTGCGAGATATACCTGTCCCTCCAAACTGTTAATGTTGCAGGAGAGGTTTAGATACCTAGGCAAAGTATTTCTGATGCCGTTGGACTTACTGATGTGTCGTAAAACCATGAGTAATAGGTCAGAGGATGCCTTGTATGCCAGCTGAGTATAGTGACAGGGGTTGCAGTCAGTCCATGAAGGATGTGTTGTTTAGGCCTTGCATCCTTTCAGTAAGGTATCTTTGTGGGAGCTCCAGTTGTTGCATGTGTCTGAACAGATACATGCCAAAGAGGGCATTATGTGCAATAACTGGCCCAATGAAGGCTGAGTAAAGGGGATCAATGACATCTATAGATCTAGACACAATCCCATTGTTTACAATCTGTGCAATATAGAAGGACTTTCTTACAACAACAGACACATGTTGGTCAAATGTTAAGTCACTGTCCACATAAGTTCCCAAACCCTGAACAACTGGGTCAAGTCTTAGGGGCGAATTGTCAGTGTAGTAGTTCCCAGGTATAGATGACTTCCCAAAATATACAGTAATGCAGTTTTGGTATTTACTTTTAGACCATGATTTTGACACCAATATTCGAGACAAGCCTCCCTGCAGGATGGCCATATCATTTGAGGAGTCAGTGACTTCTCCAAGATTGCACTCATCTGCAAACTTAGAGGTCATCATCCACTTTCATAATTATTATTATTATTATTATTCAGTATTACTTACAATCATCCCATATCCTGCCTTATTATTTGCTATTAGAAGTGACTTCTGATGGTGTTTTATTAAGTGAGAGGATTTTGAATGTTGTTTTTCATGAGACAGCCCTGAGGGAAATGGTAGTATTTTGGGGGTGGGGGGTGAGCATGAGTTGTGAGTTACAAAGCCATGTTTCAGTGTCTGTTACAGCTTCCTGAGTAATTTTTTGGAGATGTGCCAAGTTATCTGATACACGTATGAGTGTGAAGTCATCAGTGTATTGCATTAGGGAAGCCTGTTGTGTAGATTAGTGGAGGGTGCTGGTGTGTTGAGGAGGAGACCAAGGATAGAGCCTCATGGTACACTGGTGATGACTGAGAGGTATGGAGAGAGGGCAGAGTGCCATTGTACTGACTGATACCTGTTGGAAAAGTAGCTTTTGAACCATAGAAGGGTGCTCTGTGATAGACCTAATATAGACATTTGAAGTAGAATTTTGGTGTGACAAAATGTTTTGAAGGCTTTAGACAAGTATAGAATTAAGGGGGAGACCAGTTTGTCATTAGCTCTTTCTTTAACAGTATCTATAAGGGTTAGAGGTGAGTGTTCGTTCTATGGGAGGTGCGGAATACACAGTTTGATTCTGAATTTGGTGCAATTGGCTTACTATTCTCCCATGAACCTAAGATCACTTTAGGTCTAAGGTTAGTGATGTCTGTTGAATTTTCTAATTTGTGTATATAATGTGTGATTGTTTCCAAAGAAAGGGGGCATGAGATTCCTAGACTGACATATTTATAAGGATTGAGATGAGATAGGCAATGCTATTGGCTGCTATTTTAAGGTACCAACTTGAAAGGTCATCAGCTGAAGCTGAATATGCTTTGAGTTTGAGTTGTTTTACATGGAATGAGGGACCTGGTTTGAGGGTGAAAGTGGATGTAGTGAAATATGGTTGTTGGGCAGGGTTGGGATTAGATGTGGGAATTCTTGGTTAGGAACACTATACTATCTATGAAATAAAAGATGAATTCTATTGCAGGTTTGAGTGACAAGTTTTTGGGAGAAGGATTAGGGTTGAATTTTTGACGAGGATGCCAGATGTCTTTAATAGATTACTGGAATCTTTATAGGGTTGGGTTAACTATAGTTCAGAGTGTTGTTCGGTATAGGTTTTTTGCCTTCATTTATTTTCTTTTTATTACAGATGTGGAGCATTCTGAAGTTTGAGATATTGTGATGTTTTGTATTTCTACCACTCTTTCCACACTTTTTCTTTATCCTGCATTAGCATTCTACTCTTTTGGGATAGCCAAATTGCATTATTTGCTTTTAGTGTCTTCCTTCCAGAGGTTGTAAGGCTATTTAGAAGTTGCATTGAATTCGTTTAAAGCATCTTGTAAGGGTAGGACTTTTGGGTATTTCAGTTAAAAGACAATAGGGTAGTATTGCATAACTGGATTAAACTTGGACAGGTTGCATATTGTTTTATAAACATGCCATTTAAGTGGATGCTTCAGATGTATGGTTTAATTTCTCCAAAACTGTTGGGTTTCTAATACCATTATGAGAATGGACCCCATTCCTAAGTCAGGGTATAGTTAAAGTTCATGAAATTACTATTGCTTTAATCTTTGTTATCCAAAAGTGTTATACGTAGCACCCACAATAGGGCCAACATTGATTCCTGCAATTCATATGGAGTTACATTAATGGGTATCATATCTAAAAATGACTTTAGTTTTTTTTTTAATTCAATCCATTGCTCCTACTACTGCTATTGGAACTGTCTCAGTATTTTTTTCTCAACATTGCTCTCATTTCTGCCTGCAAATCTTGAGATTTTATGACTTTGTGTCTTGCTGTATGTAAAACACTGTAAAGGCAATGTGCAGCAATTTCAATGATCAATGCTACTTTTTTGTTTTTAATGAACTACTATAACTGATGTTCCTGTACCTACTTTTTTGGACTGTTGGTAATGGCTGATCCAGTCTGATACACGCTTCATCATTCTCTGTAATAATTTGTGGTTCATGTTCCCAAAGCTTCTCACCTACTTCTGTATTGTGGTGTTCACACAATCCTCAATGGAACAGTCTTGCTACACTATTGTGTCTTTCAGTGTATAGACTCTCTGTGTGTATCACACCCAGCAGCAAGGTATGCAACTCCTTCTAGTTCTTTTTTTTTACAGAACCTACATTTGTCTGCTTCTCACACATGTTCAATGGACTTTGTAAACTAATATGTATGTAAGTCCACCATCTTGGGCTGCTATTATTAACCTTTCATCCCCTGGTTCATAGGATCATAGGAAGTTACTAGGCTATTGGCCCTAAGGCCCTTATAAGCCTAGCCTTGAGTTTAGCCCATGTTTTGACAAGTCAGCACCCAAAGCCCCTGTCCAGCAGGGACACAGGTGGAATCCCAGGGGTATATTTTCTGTTTCCCATCCAGTTATCCAGATTGCACTTGAAAAGGGATATTGAGGTACTCTTCTTGATGTGGAGTGGGAGTCTATTCCACAGATGGGGGAGTCTCTGGGACACAAATCTCTCCCACCAACAAGTCCTATTGATGTCACAGACCAGGTTGAGATTGCATGTGTGGGTTACTCGAGTGGAGCTTGACTTGCGGATATGCAGCAGTCCCGTCAAGGCGTGGTCTGAGATTGCTTTGTATGCCATACTAAGGTCACCTCTAAGGAGTCTGTATGAAACTGAATAGAGGGACAGGGCTTTTAGCCCATCTCTGTAGGGTAGCTATTTGAGGCCCTGGATTCTTCTTGTGAAGAACCTATGTGATCTCTGCAGATGCTGCATGCGTTTTGCAAGGTACATGCTGAAGGGGACATTGTACTCAATAACTGGCCTTATAAGGGAAGAATACAGGGATGTTATGATCCCCTTGTACCTGGATGAGATACCCTTACTTATGAGGTGCACCATACAGAAAGCTTTTGTACAAAGGAAGCAACATGGTGGTCAAAAGTCAGGTTACTATTAACCTGGGTGCCCAAATCCCTCATGACTGATTGTGTGCTTAGGACATTGTTATTAATGTGATAATATGTGGGGACCATACATAGGTCTCAACCTGCTAAGAGGCCAATGTGGAACACAGACCATAGCAATGTGTGGCAAACAGTCAAAATGTGGAACACCCTATTTTCACACTGCTCAAAAAATGTACCTCGACCATGACCATGGCCTTTCAGCCAAAATATACGCATGGACACACACACACACACACACACACACACACACACACACACACACACACACACACACACACACACACACACACTAAGTCACCCTCGTCATACATCTCAGCTGCCCAGAATTTTGCAGAATGTCCAAATTTTTGTCTTATGTTTTTGGTGTGATCCTCATAAAATATGTAGTTTTCAGGCAAATCAGGGGAATTAAATAATAAGATAATGACAGAGTAGGGGCATTTTCACATACATGGACAGCCTATTCAGAAAATGGGAATTCTGAGAGATATATAGCTGTCTGTCCAATGTGTACTGTTTGTGTTGCAAACAAAATTTAGTTCTTTAGATCTAGTACTTATTTTGCTGTTTGTTTGATGGATGTGGAAAAGACTCATCAAAGTGGGGATCCAGTTTTGTTTTTGTGTTTGGAGATTGTTACAGCAGGTAACTATATTTTTTGTTTTGCTATGACCATCCATTTATTACCTTTTTAAGTGTGTGTGTGTGTGTGTGTGTGTGTGTGTGTGTGTTTTTGGGGGTGTCTGAGAGGTCTGTAGTTTTACTTTGCCCGCAGGCATTGACAGTATATTCCAGTAGGGTTTATGATTAAAAAAATAAAAAAATATCAGACATTTTGCCACAGTGGCTGAGCTAGGAGGAGGTAGAAAGTCAACTAAAAGTTGGGCCTTGCTTTTAGCTCTACAAAAAATAAAATACTTACATAACATCCTTTCAGCTAAAGCTACTTGATTGTATGTAGACATTTCTTTTTTCATTCTTGTTTCCAGGTACCCTTCTATCTGTATGTATATTAGTATTGAAGAGTAGTGGTGCTTGCAGCAAAGCAGATTTCTAACCCTGTAAATGGGTTGGAATATGCTACAGACTACTATACCAAGCTAAGCATTTCATGAGCATGTTTTGTGAGTGACGACTAAAGTGCACCACTGTACTCAATAACAGAAAAATCAAGCTGCTTAGTGAGATTGCACTATTAAAGACAACACGATTAAGAATGAGTAACCGTATTGTGGAGTCTTTGCAAAACTTGTGAAGTAGACGTGAAAGTGTATCCTGTTTTGTACCACCTGCTCTGAAAGGGTAGATCTCACGAACAGTTATTTGATCGGTTCATATACTGCAGTGTTGATTGATTGTAATTGCAGAATACGAGCCAATCACAAACTGTGCAGCACAACCAATGCTGTTCAGTGCAGAACCGTGGCATACCTATTTGATTGATTTGTATACCGTGATGCTGATTGGCAGTAATTGAGGTATACAAACCACTTGAAAACCCGTGTTGTGGAGCCGAAGCTGTTCAGTGTAGAACAGTGGAACAGTGGCTTCACTTATCATTTGAATGTGGAGCATTCTGCATAATCCAGAGCACTTGGCTGCCCAGGTGGGGTCATCACACTCCCCAAAGGAGATGATGATGCAACTTTTGGCATTCCGCTTGAGGCCATGTTTCTGGAACCAGTCATTTGTTTGACTGAGACCCACTTGGGGAATTGATGACCACACCCAGCTTGAAGTCACGTGCAAACTTGGTCAGCCATAGCCCACTGGTTTTGGCCTGCACCTCAGAGAAGTATATCCCAAATAACAGAGGGCCCAAGACTGACCCCTGTGGTACGCCGCTGATTACGGTTCTTCTGCTTGAGTTGGCTTCCCCTATTTTGATTAGGTGGATTCCATCAGTGAGCCAGTTTTCTACCCATCTCGGACGACTGTAACCCAGTATTCTCTATAGCGCTTGCTGTAACTGCGTATTGCTGTAGTGTGATTCACTAGTTAGGTAGGGGTTCTATTCCAAGAGAGACCAAGTGTGTGTTTATGTGTGTGTGTGTGTGTGTGTGTGTGTGTGTGTGTGTGTGTGTGTGTGTGTGTGTGTGTGTGTGTGTGTGTGTGTGTGTGTGTGTGTCTCTGTCTGCCTGAGACAAGAACAATGCTTTTTAGAGTATGCACACTCTGTACAATTCACATGATCACCTTTGGCAATCCTGCCTGATGTCACCCACCTAGGAATACACCTCTAGGACTGCTGTAACCCAGTATTCTCCGTAGCACGTGCTGTAACTGCGTATTGCTGTAGTGTGATACACTAGTTAGGTAGGGTTCTATTCCAGGACATGGCAGGTGTGTGTGTGTGTGTGTGTGTTTGACTGTCAGAGCCTGTGTGGAGGTGGCTGTTAGTGTCTAACCACTGGACATGTTGGGGAGTGGATTTTGTAGTTTTCCTATATGATGTCTGTCTTATATGTCACAATGTCCACCTCACGAGGAGTACAGCTGTCACTCAGCCATGGGACTGTGTTGGCAAGCCATACCCCTACATCTGGCAAAAGGCCTGGTGAACAAAGTATGCAACCCTACTATTACCTGGAATACGTCCTGAACCCATGTGTCATACACAACCACACTTGCCTAGAATATCCTGCTATGTTGCTAGTATGCTGCACATTGATGACAGATAGTAGGTATGGTGTGATTGCAGTGGGCTGCAGAGGTCATGGCACCCTGTACAGCAGTACAATAGGCACATAATTGCAGACAATGTGCCTTCACTATGTTCCCCACTGGATGCCTGCAACAAATGTGATCCACAGAGGCCATACAATGCCTTACACATGTGCCCTGTATGGACCAATGCCACTGACCCCAGAGAATACCTGTATCATGCTATCAATGCAGGTGCAGGGTCAACCTGCTGACTATAAGCAGGTTCTGCCACACCAGGCCAGTATTGGCATATCGGAGGATAACAGTCTGTGTACACAACATGTGCCAGCCAAACCAAGTACACCTGTACATGTCACTGTGCATTATTGTGGGACATGCACATCCCATGCAATGTCCGTGTCAAGGACTATCAAACACAGACATGGCATGCATTGCAAAACTATGGCCATACACAATAGTAACCAGGATGTCAGGGCAGTTCATACAATACTCATCTGTGTGGGACATTGCAGACACTACACCCCTGTACCACACTGCACACCATTGTCGGGTGGCATGATGCCAATGATTACCTCTCACCCAGCCTTGTACAGCCATCTTGCCAACCAACCACTACACACCCATGAAGCAATGCACACATGCATGTCATTACTGGCACCTTGTGTCTGCATGTGGGGCATGATGATCCCAACCACAGTCACTCTCAGTGTAACTCCCATTGGCATACCGACAGATGTCAAACATGTTCACATGCCCTAGCCCATAGAACCTCCAGATATCCCCTGTAGTGCCCCTGTAGTGCATGTAGTACATGTGCATTACTGCAGTGTGGCAAACTAAGTAGTTTGGGAGTGTATTTGTGGGCCTGGCAAAGAGCATCAATGTGAGTCTATTAGAGAGTGTGGTTGAGTTGACAATGACATATGTTCATGTGGACAGCCATGTGTCCTACACCTAATGTATGTTTACTATATGTCTGTTGCAGATGTCGCTCACCAACACACATATATGTTCTTACAGCACACCAACATGTCAGCTTTGTGGCACATGGTGTAACTGCATGCACTTGTAATAGTAATGACTAGTCAGTCAGGGGTTTGACCCCTGTACTGGTAGGTGTGTGACAGACGATGTTTAGGTTTTAGTCTCCAAGCCCTTCTCTGATGTACTTTGCCTCTGTCTGTCCCTCCCACACACTCTCTGGTGGATGTAGAGGTGTACACCTGCTCAGCTTGTGTATTATAAGTGATGGTCATGATCAGGTGATGGCCTCTGCACCTATTGCAGTTCTCCTCTAGCTGATTGCATGTGGAACAGCTGTGATGATGTTCACATAGCCATTCACATGAAAAACACAATGCAATATCTAGGAACATCATGTTGGTGTTTGCCCATGACAGTCGCTGTGAGTGGTACTTGAATCTGGTGTTTGGTAAATGGCATCACAGATGATATATGGATGTTCCTCAAACAACATACACAGTGGGAAATAGCCAGACATGACTACAGCATGTAAGTGTAGCTATGCTTCATTGAGACTACTGCCTGTTTAACAAGTTGAGTGTGGTAATGGCTATTCTGCATGTTTTAAAACTGACAAGACAATGATCTGTTTGATTAGGGACCCCCATCTGTAGGGCCATCTGTGGACTGGTCAGTGTTTAGAACCATTTGTTTCCTGTGTTATAGGTTCATAGGTTCATAGGTTCATACTAGGCTATCTGCCCGAGGGCATTTACAAGCCTAGCCCATAGTTTTGTGGCTTACGCCACCCCTTTAGTATGGGGAACTATACCCATTATTTTGCTGTGCCTCTGTCGAGCAGTGACACTGAGGTAATCCCTGGGGTATATCTGCAATCTCCCATCCATTGGTCAAGATTTCTCTTGAACAAGGCCAGCGAGGTGCTCTGCCTCACATATACCGGGATTTTATTCCACAGCATAGGGAGTCTTTGGGTGATGAATCTATCCCTCCAGCACGTCCTATTAATAGCCGTGTCGAGGTTTAAGTCTCCCGCCCTTGTGGCTCTGACGGATCTAGATTTTTTGAGGTGAAGCATATTCATCAAATCTGGGTTTGACATGGCCTTGTATGTTAGGCAAAGGTCACCTTTGAGCAAGCGGTAAGCGACTGAATAGAGCTGGAGTTCTTTCAGTCGGGCAGCATAGGACAGATGTTTGAGACCCTTTATCCTTTTGGTGAGGAACTTTTGTGGCCTCTCCAGCTGCTGCAAGTGTCGGGTCAGATACTTTCCGAATGGGGCATTGTACTCAATCATTGGTCTGATGAGTGATGAGTATATGGAGACTATGACCTCTCTTGATCTAGATGAGAATCCCTTCATGATAAGGTGGGCAATGTAGAAGGTCTTCCTAACTACTTTAGCTACATGGGTGTCGAATGACAGACTACTATCAACCTGGGTACCCAGGTCCCTGATAACTTCTTCTGTGCTCAGTGGATTGCCACCTATTTGGTAGCTAGGGGTAACCTTGTTTTTCCCGAAGGGTATGACTATGCATTTTTTGGCATTTAACTTTAGGCCATGGCTCTGGCACCAGTTATCCGTTTCTGTGAGACCCTTCTGAAGGATATCTGTGTCAGATGTGTTTTCTACTATGGCAGTTTGCAGTCATCTGCAAACTTTGTCAGCCATAACCCTCCTGTGTTTGCTTGTACTGGAAAAGTAGATGCCAAACAAGAGTGGGCCCAGGACTGAGCCCTGTGGTACACCACTTGTGACAGGCTTTGAGTCTGACATGGCGCCAGCAACTCTGACCCTGTGGGTTCTGTCACTCAGCCAGTTTGCAACCATCTTGTGATGTATGGGTTAACATTTAAGCTGATGAGTTTTTCAATGATACCCAGTGGGGTATTGTATCGAAGGCCTTCGCCAGATCGAGGTAGGCTGTATGGACTGCCTTTCCCTCATCAATGGCTTTGGTGACTGTTTCAAAAGTCAACCAAGTTTAGAAGGCATGATCTGCCTTTGACAAAGCCAAACTGGGATGGATCCAAAGTCTGCAAATTCCTATGTCTTTATTTATGAGGTCCATTATGATCCTCTCCATGGCTTTGCAGATAAGGCTTGTCAAGCTAATGGGCGGTAATTTCCAGGGTCGGTGGAGGCACCGCCTTTGTGAAGTGGGACCACAGTTGCAGTGCGCCACTCCTGGGTGCGTATCCAGAGGTAAGACTATGATTAAACAGCTGTCCTAGCTGTGGGTTTAATTCCTCGTTGAGTTCGTGGAGCACACAGCCGGGGACACCATCAGGTCCCATGGATGCTGTGTTTTTTGCTTTGGAGAGAGCAGTTCTCACTTGGGCGTTGGAGATGTTTGGGGGCTGCAATCGCTTGGTATAGATATCTCTCCTTTGGGGAGGGGGAAGTTTGCACTGAACCTGTCAGCCAGTATGTTGGCAATATCTGTAGGATCAGTAATCTTCACATCATTTTGAACTAGTTCTGAGCATATCTGGGAGTTTCCTCCCAGGTTTCTAACATAGCTAAAGAAGGCCTTATGATTGTCTTTTGAGTCTTTAGCTATTTTTCTCTCAAAATTTGCTTTGGATGATTTTATGAGAGCTCTTAGTTTTTACTTATAGTGATCAAGGGTGTCTTACCTTTTAAGGATTTTGCTCTATCTTGTAGTAGCTTCCTCCTTTTGTTGTAGAGTTTGTTTATGGCTGGGGTCCACCAGACTGGACGCTTGCCTTTGGTACAAAGAGTCTTTTGTTTTGCTTGGGATTGCCTTATCCATGCAGTCCTGCAGGTGCTGGTAGAAGGCATTTGTAAGTGATTCAGCGGCTTGAGTACTGTTTTCCGCCACTGGGGCCTTAAAGGAGACCACACTAGTCTTTAGAAGTGTGAAGTCGGCTTTCGAAGTTCTTTACTGTGGTCTTTTTTTCAGGTGGTGGTGGGATGAGGACCTCCAGCAAGATTAGTTTGTGATCTGATCTCACCAGTGAGGGGTATACTTCCGGTGTTGAACATTGTGCTCCCATGTTCGTGATGATGAGATCAAGTATGTTTTCTCCTCTTGTGGGGATGGTGACTTGTTGTTCCATGGCATTTGAGTTTATGAATTCCAGGAACTTTTGGGCTAGGGTGTTTGGGCTTGAGTAGTGTTCCCAGTCTATATTAGGATAATTGAAGTCACCTAGTATGATGGTGTTTGGTGATACATTTATCCCCTCTCGTGTTTTCAGGAAGGCCATGTGAGGTTCCTGAGTTTGTGTATCTGTACAAAGTGTAGAATACTTGTGGTTACTCACTGAACACACATCTGTGAACATCAGGAGCATAGCGTGAGGATTGCAGCCAGTACATGGTGATAGTGATGAGTTACTGCCATCGCATCCCTGACTGGACATATGTCACATAAAATAGTGGTATGACAGACACTGTCTGGGGTTCTCAGTGACATGCCAATAATGGGCCACTGTTCATAGCTGCAATCACAAGTATTCTACACTTTGTACAGATGTCATGCAGTATAAATGCATGCGTTGTGCTCCCTCTGCTGTTGTGTTGGGTTGATGGTCATATTTATGCGTGCTGTTGTAAGTAATCCTGAATGCTGTTGATTATTACTAAACCATATCTGTGTTTAAACTGCAACACCATAGGCTATATGGGTTTGGAGGTCCCGACAGAACCTCCTGTCCAACTTCAGCTAGCCATGGCACTGGACACCAGCACATCTGGGGCCCAGCCTTGGACCACCACCTCTGTTGGCTCTGCACCACCTTCTGGTGGTACCGCCACTAAGGATGGGGCTTGTCCCCCCTGGGAGCAGGTCCAGACAGGAGCATGTCTGCTGTCATACAGTCCCGGACGTGGTGCTTAGGGGGCTCAATAAGGGGTTCCAAGCCCAGATACACCAGCTCAAGGGCAGAGTGTCACATTTACAGGGTGAGGCTGCCCCTCCTAGACAGCCCCCAGCACTGCCACCTTTACAGCTGTTTTAGTGCAGTGGTGGCTGCCCATGGCTGGGGACCTCCGTCCCACTGTTTCCATCTGGGGGCTCATGGGCTTGTGAATGCTAAACAACCCTCTTCATCCGAGGTGTATCCCCCCATGTGTATCATACACCAACCCTGTATGCTGTCTTATCTGTCATCCTACCCTACCTATCCTCCACGAGCATATCTACTCTCCTTCCCCCACATCCCACTCTCACCCTTCGGAAACAAAAGGCCAATTGGTTCCTAGAACAACATTTGCCCCATATATAGCTGTCCATTTCACACACGTGTCCAGTGGATACATGTAACCCTTTTAATATGCATCACAACATACTCCAGTTGTCCTCACCCCTGTCTCTCAGGCACACGATCCTAGTATGCACGAGTCCTAAATCTTCCAGGTACACGTGATGTGGATGACCCCATTGTACACACAACACTACTGGTCCCTCTATGGTTACCCCATTTATCTTTATCATGATGATGATGTCGCACACAGTGCCTTGCAAGAGTACTGTTCTCACATAATGATTGGATAGGAACTGTTGTGTTAATGTAAATAACATGCACAGAGTGATGTATATGGCCAATATACAAATGTTTGTGTGTATGAATGACACATGTCTGTCTGAGGGAGTCTTGATTTTACATAGGACGACACTACTACATAAAACAGGCGTTGCTGGTGTTTCCCTTTTCATTCCTTTGTAATGCTTTGTTGTCACATGGGATGTTCTTGATATATCTACATATATGTATGTATCTATATCTGGACATAAACACACACACATACATCTACATGTTGAAATACATTTCCTATACTGTTGAATGACTGCACTGGATGATATGTTTGTGATAAGGTCCGATGTCTGTATATCTGCCATGGCTTAGTGGTAAAGCACAATAGCTGTGTGTGCAGGGTCCTGGTTTTGGGCCTTGCAGAGGCCGTTTATTTTGTTGCAGGGTAGAACAAGGCCATTGGATACGGAGTGATTAAGGCACATTAAAGCAGTTGTGAGTGGGTGTGTGTGGTTTTGCGTGGTGCTAAGCAATGCTAACCTCTGGTTACAGTTTCTTACACTCAGTTAGCCTCTACATTGCTTTACCAGTGTAATACTTGCGTACTGGCGGCCGAGGCAGGCTTATACCTGCTTGCTCCCGCACTTACAAATGCACTGCATTTGGTGTTTGCATCTGACACTCACACCCCCGGGTGGGAGTGAGGACTATGATATTACCTTGTGATGCCCATTAGGCGACGGTATGCCATTCGACTGTACGGAATCCACTGCCTGTCCAGAGTTTGATTCATATTATTGATGTGTTCCTCTTACAATCTGCACCCATCTGGTTAATACATGGGAACTGACACTCTTCAATACAAACAAGTAATTGGGTTTTGGAACCCACATCCTTCAGCTGAGTCAAGCTACTGCATACCTAATATTCTATAATTTTTCTAAGGTTGTCAGTGGAATATGTGCTTTCTCTCCCTATCAGACCTCTCATACGAGTGGGGAAAAATACAAACTGAATCAGGGACACAGCATAACAACATCAGGGACACATTTAAATCATTGGTGTTATTAACCTGGCAAATTGACAGACTCAAAGCATATGAATTCATACACATTTTCTGAGGTAAATGATGTGTATGACTCTTAATTGTTGTCGTTATTCATTACGTGTAATTCACCACCTTTACTCCAAATGTCACTAGTTTCAGGAGGGTTTAAGTGGGACAAAGTTAGAAAATGAGTTGAAATCAGGGACATCCCTGGAAATTGGGGACAGTTCAGAGGTATGGTGCCTATTTGTTCCCCCAATGGTTCATGGCCTGTCCTATGGATATGCTCTTAGGGGTTGAGAGGTATGGGCATCAGCTATGCCCATTTCGGAATATTGCTGACATCCCTGGGCAGTCCTAATACAACTGCGCCAGCCAACACCTGCACAACTAGGCCCATAATTGCATACCTATAGTTTCCCCACCTGCCACTCCTCTACAGCACTCATCCTTACTGTGGGTGCAGGTGGGGTATAAACACACCACTACACACTGCCCACTCTCCCCATGTTGAGACACATGTCATACGTTGTGTCGACCCATGGGTTATCAGGCTTGCACAACCTACTGGTCCGTGTACATCTACAGCCTGGTGTGATAAGTCATTACCGGGACTGCCTCTGATCATTAATTTGGTGACCCACAAGGGACATCGCTGTCTATGTTTCAAGATTAGACCTGGCAGGTCTCTCCCACTGGTAGTATCCTGTCGGTGGTCTGGGAAGCAGTGGTGTGTTTACCTTTATTGTGTGTCTCTGTATGTCTCACTGGCCTAGCTGGGGGGGGGGGTTTGATGCTACATGTTACACGTTTGTTTATTGGACCCCTCACTCCCATATGCACGGTCTGTGAACATATGTTACTCGTAACTGCTGTATCATATCGTACCTGTATACATGTGTATATTTACAGTCACATATATATATATATATATATATATATATATATATATATATATATATATATATATATATATTTACATTACTATATACAGATATATCTGTATATGTATGCATACATGTGTGTGTGTGTGTGTGTGTGTGTGTGTGTGTGTGTATATATATATATATATATATATATATATATATATATATATATATATATATATATATATATATATATATATATATATATATATATATATATATATATATATATATATATATATATATATATATATATATATATATATATATATATATGTCTCACAACATATGGGTCTATGGGTGTCTGCATATGTATATATTTATATGTGGGTATGTATCTGTATTCTATCTCTCTATGTATACATTTGTACTATGGAGAGGGAGAGGCTTATCTCTATGTCGCTATGGGTAGATATACACACACACACACATACCTCTACATATATATACGTCTACTTCTGGTTATTCCATTCCTTGTCATATAGATTGCACTTTGCTGCAGTGGGACTCGTAGTGGGTGTGGCTGCTCGTTGGGCGACGCCTCTTCCCAATGAATACATTCGCTTACATCCCTAGGGCTGTCCAAATAGGCCCACATTAGCCAACACCTGCAAACCTAGACCCATAAGTAGCTACCCATAGTTCCCCCACCTGCACCTCCTCAACAGCACCCATCCTTACTCTGGGTCCTGGTCTGTTCTGGACACACCACTACACGCTGCCCACTCTCCACTTCATGGGACCCATTCCATACAATTGTCTCTGCCCATGGGTCATCAGGGTTTCCCACCCTTGTATTCCGAGTATGTATACACCCCAGCTAGAATGTTCGGTCTATCACCTTCTTTTGGTTTTGCCATTTTTTGGGATGTCCTGCAAAGGACGCTCCTGTCTGTGTTCCAAGATTAGAATTCACGGGTGCACTGTGTAGTTGTATCCTGCCTGTGATGTCTGGGGAGCAGTGGACTCTTTGCATTGTTTGTGTGTATGTTTCCTGTGTCCGGCTGGAGGGGGGGGGGGTGGAAGGTCATGCTACGTGTTTCATGTTTCTTGCTTGGGCTACTCACTTTCATTGGCATAGCCTGTGAGTATATGTCATTCTTGTGTGCTGTTTCCTATCTTAGCTGTATATCTACGCATGTACACACACACACACACACACACACACATATATATATATATATATATATATATATATATATATATATATATATATATGTCTGCAACTATATATATATATATATATATATATATATATATATATATATATATATATATATACACACACACACACACACACACACATATATGTATATATATATATATATATATATATATATTTATGTGTGTGTGTCTAATACATACCCGCACTTACACATGCTTACTGGTGTTTATATATGCTTGACCTGCTTACTAGTGCCTTATTCATTGTGACACTGACACTTCACTCCAGTTAACGTTTAATTGATATTTTGCAGGTTATACAGTGGACAGATGTCGCAATATGTTCATGTACAGATGGTAAATGGTATTTGATACAGTGGGATTCGGTATGGGAATGTCTGTTCATGAGGCGGTTGCTCTAACCAATACACTATTGCTGTGCTGCTTCATTTGCATATATACCCATGGCTCCTGGTTGCCCAAACACACACCCCACCTCCTCCCTAACACCGCAGTCATCCATTCTCCAGTCATATTCGCGGTGTAGCCACACCACTACACATTGGCCACTCCTTACTCCTATAGACCCATCCCATCGGTTGACTCACTCCACATATCCTCAGAACTCCCAAACGTTTAGTCCACAAACATTGGTGACATGAGTGACCAAAAGGACACTATTCACAGTTTTTGGGTTGTCCCACATGGAACACGCATGTGTTTATGTCAAGATTAGACTCTATACTTCATTACATCCTTACTCCCGTTAACATGACACTACAATAAATTAATAAGTATGACGATGTGGTAATGCACACGTTACACATGAGAGCCTAATTATGTATGTGTTTGGCGTATTTCTTTTACAAATAGACCGGTTTAGTAATTGGCGTTGCCATAGCAGGCAGATCACAGGAATGATTCCATGTGTGGGAAAGTCCTCACATTTGATTATTTTCAGCACAGCACTGACTTCAGACATTCCACACACTTCTGTGTTTTAGCAGTTTCATCCCATCCCTCTTTTGCACAACCTATTATTCTATCTACTGTCGAGGTTTGTAAGGGCACATTCATGTTATTTATGTCTGCAAATGGAATGAATGTGTTACAGAGAATGTACTTCTACATAATGATGTCTGCATGTGTGTATGCATATATACTTATAACGACCTCGCTGACCTCCATGGGGCGTTCCATTTAGAACCAGCCCATCCAACCCTGGCACGCCTGGCTCCATAATTTCATACCCATAGTTCCTCCACCCCACCTGTGTTTAAAATACACGCATACCATCCATTGTCCATTGCAGCCATGACACACCTCCACACATTGCCCTCTCCTAAGCGTTAGGGGCCCTATATGTATGTTGTCCCAACCCATGTATTCTCGGGCTCTCCCACCATTTAGTCCTTGAACATACCTGCCCTTGCTTGTGTAATGGTCAGATGGTCAAATGGTCTATCAATTTTTGGGTGGTACCACCAGGGACTACCCTCTGTGTGTAAAGTAGACTTAGCAAATCAACAATGTTACTCCCACTGGTAATATCCTGCCTGTGGTGTGGGTAGCATTGCTTTGCTCACTCCTGCCCAGCTGGATATGACATACGCTGACAGCGCTATAAAATACTGGGGTTACTGTTGATTCCCCTCTCGTTCCTTTTGTATGCTTTATTGTTACATCATTCTTTCTTCATATATATATATATATATATATATATATATATATATATATATATACATGTATAACTGCGGTGGTGGTGCTGCGGTAGCATTGTCGCCTCACAGTAAAACGTTGTCCCGTTCGATTCTCAGCTAGAGCATCTTCTGTGTGGAGATATGCATGAATGGGCGTACCTTCGTTGAAGGTTGTGCGTCAGAGCTGGCAACTCGGCACGTAAAAATCTGTTGCCAATCATTAGCAGACGGAGTTCCGCTGTGGCGACCCTAACGGGAAAAGCCGAAAGACACAACAATATATATATATATTATATATCTGTATATACTTATATACATTTCCTATGCTGGGCACTGCTTAGACACACTCAGAACTCAGACTTGCTTACTGGTACTTATATGTGTTTACTGCTGCTTATTTGTGCTTACACCTGCTTACTAGTACCTTATTCATTATGACAGTGCCACTTTGCTTGAATGATATTTAAGTTAAATATCTCATGCGATACTCTCTTGTCGGTTTTATGGCAAAACGACATTCATTCCACATGGAAAATATGTGCTATTGTTGGGCTCGAACCGTGAATGCCTGCTTGTTAGGCGGATGCTCTAAACACTACACTACTGACACGTTGATTCTGCATGTTTTTCTCTATTTGAGTGAATATGATGTGTAAGCTACACTCGGTGGAGGGCAGCGACGTGCAGACACTCTGTGCTTTGCTTAAACCTTCGATATTGCAGCAATTCGAGTGTATAATAGGGACACAGGGACAGAAAATCTAATTGTGAATGTTCCAGGGACAGGGCTCAACATTCCACTTCGTGCTTGTGTGTTTACTACTTCGTTTTATTTCACTGTTCGTGGACACTCTTATATGCTTAGCATACATTTTCGTATCCGCAGACACTGAATTATTGACTTACTATTAGGCGGGCTCTACTGGTAGGCATAGTAGGTTTTGCAAGTGTTGGGGCATGTTTACATCTTTGTAAAGCACTTGTACACGCCCCTGCACTTTCCACATGTTTCCTGTACGTCGAGGTTGCTTTCGGCGCTCTCATACATATTCATATGGCGATGCTGCACCATCTGTAGTGAACGCAGCGCAAGGCTAAAAACCGTCGCTTTCAGCTTCTTGAATCAGGGATACTTTCTCATGTCCATATGTCTTCCCTTCTGTTTTCCTTACTTTGTGTGTTAGACTTCCTATGGTAAATCCTTCACTTTGGAATTATTTCATAACTTCATCTTCTGCAAATTTAACCTTTACTTTACTAATCTTCTGTTTTACAGTCCCCCCTTTGTGATCTTATTGTTTGGGTTGTGAAAGTTTCCATACTTGGATACTTTGCCTGTATTTCTCTTCAAATATATTTGGAGATGCTTTCTGGTATTTACTATTTTGGCTTTCCCCTCTGCACAAACATTGCAAGAAATCAGATCTCTTTTTCTTTTTCTTGTCCATGTTTATTTTTCATGCCTTTTGAAAATCTCTAGGCTTTGTTCTTTACATTTTTTGCACTTCCTTGGTTACGTATTCTTCCAAATAGCTCATCCTTTTTGTCTATATAATAGTTTTCACTGATCTGTGATCTGTATAAATGAACACAAAAATACATGTGATGGTTTTGATAGTTTTTCTTATGCAAGTATTTTTCTTTCCACCAATTTCTGTCTTAATCATTTTGGATGTGTTCTGTCTGGAAATTCTGGGCTTCTTGCATAATAGTAACAATACATAATGTCTTCCTTATCTTCAGTCCTCCACTCTATCATCTTTATGGCTCTTTTCCAGCCTCTCGTTTATTGTGGACTACTACTTATGTCTAAAATGTGGTAGGTGCATCCTCCCCTGAATGTGGCCTAGCCTCATTGTTGGAATGTTTCTGCATCTTGAAGACTCTACACTGTCAGTTTTTCACTGTGTGCATACATGGATGAGGCACTTGTTTATACTGAGACTTGTGTACCCAGTTGTCTTTTTTACTTTTTAACCTACTTCTGTCCATGATATATGCTATCTAATATACATTGTATACAGCAGTGTCATACCCAGTAAAGTATAGTTTATTTAAAGAGAAGCTCGTTGCCAACCAGTATCGATGTTTCCTACATTTCACTAGAGCTGATTTTGCTTATTGTATGTATTTCTGGACTCCAACTTGTTCTTGTTACACAAATTCATAAGGAAAGCAATTTCATGCATTTGCAACTCAACAGAATAAATCATAATTGGAGGTTATCAGTCTAATGGCCTAGAGCCTTTTAAGCCTAGCCATTCATGCCCCAGTTTTCATAGTTGTCTGTGCCCAAGGACTAGAAAGACTTTGGTGTGTGCCTGTGCCTTAGACTATAAGCTGCTGCCATCCATAAAAGCCACAGGTGACAAGCAGGGGTGAATTTATGCTTTCCCATCGATTGGTCAAAATGTTATTGGAATAAGCAAGAAGAGCTCTGTTTCACATAAATGGAGAATCTTTTTCCAGAAAAGGGTAAAAACACAAACCTGTTCCTCCAACATGTTTCGCTTATGTCACAGACAATGTTTAGATCCTCAGACTGGGTAATTCTTGTGCTGTTTGTTTTGTGAATGTGTAGCATATCCATTAAGGCTGGATTTGAGAAGGTCTTTTAGGCTAGGTTTTACTGCCCTGTGGTAGTCTGTAGGAGACTGAGTACAGGGACAAGAGTTTGGGGTTTTCCAGATAAGACATGTTTTGTACACCCTGTATTCTTTGAATGAGGATCCTCTGTGGCCACTATGGTTGTTAGAAATGCCTGGTCAGGTACATGCTGAAGAGTACAGTGTACAGGAATGATTCCATGTGTGGGAAAGTCCTCACATTTGATTATTTTCAGCACAGCACTGACTTCAGACATTCCACACACTTCTGTGTTTTAGCAGTTTCATCCCATCCCTCTTTTGCACAACCTATTATTCTATCTACTGTCGAGGTTTGTAAGGGCACATTCATGTTATTTATGTCTGCAAATGGAATGAATGTGTTACAGAGAATGTACTTCTACATAATGATGTCTGCATGTGTGTATGCATATATACTTATAACGACCTCGCTGACCTCCATGGGGCGTTCCATTTAGAACCAGCCCATCCAACCCTGGCACGCCTGGCTCCATAATTTCATACCCATAGTTCCTCCACCCCACCTGTGTTTAAAATACACGCATACCATCCATTGTCCATTGCAGCCATGACACACCTCCACACATTGCCCTCTGCTAAGCGTTAGGGGCCCTATATGTATGTTGTCCCAACCCATGTATTCTCAGGCTCTCCCACCATTTAGTCCTTGAACATACCTGCCCTTGCTTGTGTAATGGTCAGATGGTCAAATGGTCTATCAATTTTTGGGTGGTACCACCAGGGACTACCCTCTGTGTGTAAAGTAGACTTAGCAAATCAACAATGTTACTCCCACTGGTAATATCCTGCCTGTGGTGTGGGTAGCATTGCTTTGCTCACTCCTGCCCAGCTGGATATGACATATGCTGACAGCGCTATAAAATACTGGGGTTACTGTTGATTCCCCTCTCGTTCCTTTTGTATGCTTTATTGTTACATCATTCTTTCTTCATATATATATATATATATATATATATATATATATATATATATATATACATGTATAACTGCGGTGGTGGTGCTGCGGTAGCATTGTCGCCTCACAGTAAAACGTTGTCCCGTTCGATTCTCAGCTAGAGCATCTTCTGTGTGGAGATATGCATGAATGGGCGTACCTTCGTTGAAGGTTGTGCGTCAGAGCTGGCAACTCGGCACGTAAAAATCTGTTGCCAATCATTAGCAGACCGGAGTTCCGCTGTGGCGACCCCTAACCGGGAAAAGCCGAAAGACACAACAATATATATATATATTATATATCTGTATATACTTATATACATTTCCTATGCTGGGCACTGCTTAGACACACTCAGAACTCAGACTTGCTTACTGGTACTTATATGTGTTTACTGCTGCTTATTTGTGCTTACACCTGCTTACTAGTACCTTATTCATTATGACAATGCCACTTTGCTTGAATGATATTTAAGTTAAATATCTCATGCGATACTCTCTTGTCAGTTTTATGGCAAAACGACATTCATTCCACATGGAAAATATGTGCTATTGTTGGGCTCGAACCGTGAATGCCTGCTTGTTAGGCGGATGCTCTAAACACTACACTACTGACATGTTGATTCTGCATGTTTTTCTCTATTTGAGTGAATATGATGTGTAAGCTACGCTCGGCGGAGGGCAACGACGTGCAGACACTCTGTGCTTTGCTTAAACCTTCGATATTGCAGCAATTCGAGTGTATAATAGGGACACAGGGACAGAAAATCTAATTGTGAATGTTCCAGGGACAGGGCTCAACATTCCACTTCGTGCTTGTGTGTTTACTACTTCGTTTTATTTCACTGTTCGTGGACACTCTTATATGCTTAGCATACATTTCGGTATCCGCAGACACTGAATTATTGACTTACTATTAGGGGCGGGCTCTACTGGTAGGCATAGTAGGTTTTGCAAGTGTTGGGGCATGTTTACATCTTTGTAAAGCACTTGTACACGCCCCCTGCACTCGCACATGTTTCCTGTGCACGTCGAGGTTGCTACGGCGCGCTCTCATACATATTCATATGGCGATGCTGCACCATCTGTAGTGAGCACGCTCGGCGCAAGGCTAAAACCGTCCTTGCGCCAAGCTTCTTGAATCCCAGGGATACTTTCTCATGTCCATATGTCTTCCCTTCTGTTTTCCTTACTTTGTGTGTTAGACTTCCTATGGTAAATCCTTCACTTTGGAATTATTTCATAACTTCATCTTCTGCAAATTTAACCTTTACTTTACTAATCTTCTGTTTTACAGTCCCCCCTTTGTGATCTTATTGTTTGGGTTGTGAAAGTTTCCATACTTGGATACTTTGCCTGTATTTCTCTTCAAATATATTTGGAGATGCTTTCTGGTATTTACTATTTTGGCTTTCCCCTCTGCACAAACATTGCAAGAAATCAGATCTCTTTTTCTTTTTCTTGTCCATGTTTATTTTTCATGCCTTTTGAAAATCTCTAGGCTTTGTTCTTTACATTTTTTGCACTTCCTTGGTTACGTATTCTTCCAAATAGCTCATCCTTTTTGTCTATATAATAGTTTTCACTGATCTGTGATCTGTATAAATGAACACAAAAATACATGTGATGGTTTTGATAGTTTTTCTTATGCAAGTATTTTTCTTTCCACCAATTTCTGTCTTAATCATTTTGGATGTGTTCTGTCTGGAAATTCTGGGCTTCTTGCATAATAGTAACAATACATAATGTCTTCCTTATCTTCAGTCCTCCACTCTATCATCTTTATGGCTCTTTTCCAGCCTCTTGTTTATTGTGGACTACTACTTATGTCTAAAATGTGGTAGGTGCATCCTCCCCTGAATGTGGCCTAGCCTCATTGTTGGAATGTTTCTGCATCTTGAAGACTCTACACTGTCAGTTTTTCACTGTGTGCATACATGGATGAGGCACTTGTTTATACTGAGACTTGTGTACCCAGTTGTCTTTTTTATTTTTTAACCTACTTCTGTCCATGATATATGCTATCTAATATACATTGTATACAGCAGTGTCATACCCAGTAAAGTATAGTTTATTTAAAGAGAAGCTCGTTGCCAACCAGTATCGATGTTTCCTACATTTCACTAGAGCTGATTTTGCTTATTGTATGTATTTCTGGACTCCAACTTGTTCTTGTTACACAAATTCATAAGGAAAGCAATTTCATGCATTTGCAACTCAACAGAATAAATCCTAATTGGAGGTTATCAGTCTAATGGCCCTAGAGCCTTTTAAGCCTAGCCATTCATGCCCCAGTTTTCATAGTTGTCTGTGCCCAAGGACTAGAAAGACTTTGGTGTGTGCCTGTGCCTTAGACTATAAGCTGCTGCCATCCATAAAAGCCACAGGTGACAAGCAGGGGTGAATTTATGCTTTCCCATCGATTGGTCAAAATGTTATTGGAATAAGCTTAAAGAAGAGCTCTGTTTCACATAAATGGAGAATCTTTTTCCAGAAAAAGGGTAAAAACACAAACCTGTTCCTCCAACATGTTTCGCTTATGTCACAGACAATGTTTAGATCCTCAGACTGGGTAATTCTTGTGCTGTTTGTTTTGTGAATGTGTAGCATATCCATTAAGGCTGGATTTGAGAAGGTCTTTTAGGCTAGGTTTTACTGCCCTGTGGTAGTCTGTAGGAGACTGAGTACAGGGACAAGAGTTTGGGGTTTTCCAGATAAGACATGTTTTGTACACCCTGTATTCTTTGAATGAGGATTCTCTGTGGCCACTATAGAAATGCCTGGTCAGGTACATGCTGAAGAGTACAGTGTACTTGATTACTGGTCTAATGAGCGCTAAGTATAGTGGGATTATGATCTCCACAGATCTGGATGCCAAGCCATAAGTTATAACTTGGCACACATAGAAGGATTTTCTCACCACCATGGACACATGGTGATCAAAGTTCAAGTTACTGTCAACCTGAGTTCTCAAGTCCCTTACCACTGGGTTTACTTTTAGGAGAGTGTTATCAGTGTTGTAATTTGCAGGGGTGGTCAACTTACCAAAGGGTATACATATGCATTTTTTGGAATTGAGTATTAGGCTATATTTTTGGCACCAGTTACTTGTCTCTCAGACCCTCCTCAAGGATATTTACATCTTTAGAGGAATCAGTCATTGCATCCAACTTCCAGTCATCTGCAGATTCCGTCACCCAATGACCCTCTATATTTGCTATTACATCAGAGAAGTGTATTCCAAACAGGAGAGGGCCAAGTGCTGAGTCCTGTGGAACACCACTAGTAACAGGCCTAGTTGAGGAGCTGTATTCCCCTAGCCTAACTTCATGTGTCCTATCCATGAGCCATTTGACTATCCATCGGGTTACATAGTGATTTATGTCTGCATTTCTGAGATTGTCTATAGTACCCAAGTGAAGCAGTGTGCTGAATGCCTTTACCAGGTTGAGGTAGGTCGTATGAACTTTTCTGCTAGTCATCCATGGTTCAAGTGGCATTCTCACAGTAGTCCACTGGGTTTAGTAGGTGTGACCTACCCTTGACGAAACGAAACTGGGATGGGTCCAGTGTTTGAAGATTTCCAATGTATTTATTAGATCCATGATAACTTTTTCCATGGCCTTGCATATAAGACTAGTTCAGCTTATGGGTCTGTTGATGGTCCACCTTTATGTAGAGGTATGACCATTGCAGTCCTGCATTCCCTAAGGATGAAGCCTGTCTGGAGACTGTGGCTGAAAAGAGGTTCTAGTTGGCCTGACATGTCATGTATCAAACTATTTAGAAGGCATCCCTGGATGTTATCAGGGCCCATTGCTGTAGTGTGTTTAGCTCTGGAGAGGGCAGTGAGAACCTGATTATTAACACTAGGGGTATAAGTGGTAGAGGGTATTTCCTGTGTAGTAACTAGTCATCTTCGAGTCATATGGACTCTGTCTTCTACTTTTACCATAATGCTGTTATGTAACACTTTTTAGTAAAGTTACTGTCCTCTACTCTTTTATATTGGAGTTTGGTAACTACTTTAGCCATTTAAATGTTTCTATCAAGGCTTTTCTGACTGCACTATAAGGTTGAGAGGTATGCCTTCAGTTCATAGGTTCATAGGTAGGTAGTAAGCTATCAGGCCTAGGGCCTATACAAGCCTAGCCATAATGATTCCATGGCTGTTGCTTTCCACAAATATTTACTTTCCTGGACGCCTGTCTAGCAGGGCTACTGATGTGATCCCCAGGGTGAATTTCCTATCTCCCATCCAATCGTCAAGGTTCCTCTTGAAGACATATATGGGCAGCCTATTCCAGAGTATCGGGAGTCTCTGGGCCAGGAACCTATTCCTCCAGCATGTTTTATTCATCGTGATGACAAGGTTAAGATCCCTGGAGCATGTGGCTCAGAGGAATTGGGATTAGCATGTCCAGCAACTCTGGATTTGGCATGGCCTTGTATGTTAGGTAGAGATCGCCTATGAGTAGGTGATATGCGACAGAGTATAGCTGGAGTTTTTTTAGATGGTCAGCATAAGGCATCTGCTTTAGGCCTGTGATTCTTTTTGGGAGGTATTTCTGCGGCCTTTCTAGTTGTTGCAGATGTCTTGTGAGGTACATACCAAACAGGGCATTGTATTCTATAATGGGTCTAATGTGGAATGAGTACAGAGGGACAATGACCTCCTTTTTTCTAGCAGAAAAGCCCTTAGTGATGAGGTGTGCCATGTAAAAGGATTTTCTAACTGTTGTGGCTATGTGGTTATCAAAGGTGAGACCACTGTCCACCTGTGTCCCTAGGTCTCTTATCACACTTTCAGTGTTTAGTGTACTGCCACCTATGTGTTAATTCACAGGTTCGTGGTTTTTCCCAAAGGGAATAACTATACATTTTTTGGCATTTAGCTTGAGCCCATGGCTCTGGCACTAGGCATCTGTTTCTGTAAGGCCCTTTTGTAGTATATCTGCATCATTTAGGGATTCATTAATGACTTCCAGCTTGTAGTCATCTGTGGACTTTGTAAGCCAGAGTCCCTTAGTGTTGGCCTGTACTTCAGAGAAGTAGATGCCAAACAAGAGTGGTCCCAGGGCAGAACCCTGTGGTACAACACTTGTCACTTATCTGGAGCTGGATTTGGAGTCAGCTACTTTTCCAGTGTGCCAGTTTGCAACCCATCGAGTGATGTAGGGATTAATGCCCAGCTTTGTAAGTTTATCTATGATTCCAGAGTGGGGGATAGTGTCAAAAGCCTTGTCGAGGTCCAAGTAGGCTGTGTGAACCACCTTACCCTCGTCCACAGCTCTGGAGACTGATTCGAAGAAGTAGATCAGGTTCAGGAGGCAAGATCGGCCCTTCACAAACCCAAACTTGGTGAGGTCCAGTGTTTGAAGGTTGCCAATATCTTTGTTTATAAGTTTCATGATAATACGTTCCATGGCCTTGCAGATTAGGCTCGTCAGACTGATGGGATGGTAGTTCCCGGGATCCAAAGTGGATTCCCCCTTGTGGAGTGGGATGACTGTAGCTGTGCGTCACTCTGTGGGCACGAAGCCTGAGGTGAGTTATAACTGAAATGTCATGGAATCACAAGAAAGTAACGGCTTTTATTGCATGTATATTCTTATAGACTAGACAGACTTTTTGTGCCTAATTATCACTAGCCAGTACAACTTTATACATACATAAATAAGTAAAGAGACACACATATTCCATGTGAAATTTCAGTTTCATTTATTGTACACAATAAAGTAAACAAGCAAGCAGACACACAGCTTCCATGTGAAGTCAGTTTTATTTATTTGACTGTTTCATAACTATCATATGTAGGCATAGACAAATATTTTCGATGTAGCAGGTCGAAAATGAAACAATCTAAATCACAAGTGAAATCAAGTGTGATATTTTGTTGCAAAAAGAAAAACTGCTGATGAATCACTACACTGAAAAACATCTATAATACACACTCACTAGTTCAAGGAACACCATTGCACATAAAACTAACAAACAATAGAGAGATACTTCTATACTTAACAGCCACTCAATTAAACAGCTTATTTATGCAACAATAGAGATATTCTTTTATAATTAATATAGCCACTCTATTAAACAGCTTATTTATAGTTACACATTTTACATATGTACATACATACACATATTTCAGGCATGAGCAAAAATGTCATTCTTGCCTACAAAGTTGTAGTTATAGTTTGACCTAATTTCCATTTTTTATATTCGTTCAACTATCATCTTGCTTGAATTCCGCTTCTGCATTTCGCCCAACTATTATACATTACTTCTGAAAGTGGTATGATTCTTTATTCTGTTTACAATTTTTGGTTTATCTCTTGCACCATGGAGCACAGGTTGTAACTCAAAAGGGTCTGTCAGCCTCCCATTTGCATGGTTATCAAGCTGCAATTAATAAGTACACAAACAATTAAACAAACAGCTGAATAAAGAAATAAGGGGAAAAATAAATGATTTCAGATTGAGGTTAAGTTTAATTCATGGTACCTTGGACAGTACAGCACACATCTGTTTGTTGTTTTCATTACGTGCTTCTTCTTTCAGCTTTTTCCTGGTTAGGGGTTGCCACAGCGGATCACCTGTCCACTCATGATTGGCAGTGGAGTTTTACAGTGTCGAGTTGTCAGTCTGGCGCCCAACCTTCCACAGAAGGCACACACATGCGCACACTCACACCTAGGGCCAATTTAGAGTGTCCAATCTACCTACAGCATGTCTTTGGGATGTGGGAGGAAATTGGAGGAAACCCACACGACCACAGGGAGGACATGCAGACTGCACAGAAGGCACCCCAGCTGAGAATCGAACCAGAGAACCTCTTGCTGCGATGTGGCAATGCTAACCGCTGCACCACCATGGTACATGCTGAAATAAACAATTAAATGTTTGTTTACAGGTACCTTGTTATGTGAGTATAGAGTTGGTACTCTTACAGGACATAAAACACAGTAGGGGTTATTCTAAAAGGAAAAAAATAGCACAGTGTGTAAACTAAGCTATGCAGTCAGTGTTGACATGCAGGGTATTTGCAATTCAGAGATATCTGTATCACAATCATGGTAGTATGATAATTGGTGTGGTCAGTAGTATATATTAATGACCATATAATGACATTCAAATGAGATGACTTATAGAAATACATTCATCAATAAACTAATGTTTTGTCTGCATGTATATTCCAGGCTTATAGAAATACATTCATCAATAAAGTAATGTTTTTGTCTGCATGTATATTCCATATGCAGCATGCACATTGGTAAGTATATATAGAGATATATATATATATATATATATATATATATATATATATATATATATATATATATATATATATATATATTATGTTAATAAGTTCATAGGTATGTACTAGGCATGCAGTTCAAAAGACCATTAATAAGCATAGCCAGCTAAGCCCAAGCACTGTTGAGTGAGTTAAGCTTGATGGTCAAGAAGCACCATGCTATATACCCCAAAGAGAATTTATGATTTCCAGGCTATTCATTCAGAATATTAATGAATACAGACCATGTCTAGGATTGCTTGACATGCATAGGAAGTTGAGTCAATAAGTAAAGGATTCCTTGGGATAGAAATCTGTTATGCCAGCCATGTGCCATTTCTGTGTCTATAACAGATTACAGTCTTTGATGTGGGTGTTCATGGTGGTGTGCATGTTGCATAGCTGTAAGAGGTCAAGCAGGGTAGAATGGGCCATGCACTGTATGGATGGACAGCAGTCTGTCTGCTGAAGAATGGCATACAGAGCAAGAACTGCACATATCAAAAATGACATTTGAATCCTTGATTTAAGAATCACCATGAATAGCAGGCAACAGTAAGGATTGTGGAAGGGTGTACAACTCAGAAAACTGTGTATCATCAGTGTAAATAGGATAATTTTGCCTTTAACACACATTTTCCATGTTACACCTTTTGTACTACAATAGGTCACAGGTAATGTCGGCATGTTGCAGGAGGTAATACACACACACATACATACAAAGACAGGTGTTTCCATTCACATGGGAGTCAGCCACTGGTTCTTCACCTCTTCATCAGTCATAGTTTATTCCTATTTATCCTTAAAATATTCTTAATTTGACCAGCTAAGTGCTCCACAATCTACATAGGGCTGCTACAGGCTATGAAAAACAATCTGTTGTATTACTGATGGCATATATTTTTGAGTTTGTCTCATAAGTCTCGCACTGCCTCCCCATGGCCTTGTGCAGCCAGCTGATAGCTTGCCAGGTGTAATGCTGCCTTCAACTTGTTTTAATCAGCATCTAACAGTAGCAGGGTGTGTGCCCTATATTGTTTTACTGCTATGAGCCATACAACTAGACAATCTTGCACCTTTTTTGTGTCTCTAAACTGCTGTAGTGCCAGTTTGTAAGCCACCTAATAATTTCTTATCTGTTGTTGTCATACGTGCATTGATACAGTGAATGAATTTGTACCCACATGGGTACTGGTGCTGTTTCCAATGCCACTCTGTTGATTTGAGCCCACTGGGAAAGCAACATAGTGTAAAATGTCCAGTTATTCTTCACTGCACACTTTTTGCTGATTGCTCCCTGCCTGAACTATACTTATGTTGTCCGATTTTGAGTTGGGAGTACCTTGTTTGCCTTCTGTTTGTATATCCAGGAAGAACTACAACTATGTAATGGCAAATTAAGGTTTACATATAATTACTCTTGGCCACTTGCAGCTGAGCTTGCTTCCTCTTAAGTACCTCCCCCCACCAAATTCTCAGGGACATGGCAACAGTTATCCTGAAAAAAAATGCAGTGGAGTTTGAGTGTGTGCTAACTCAAGTAAGATTATCATCTCTAAAAATTTAGATGACTGAAAGCAAGAATACTCTTCTTACTTGACAGGTTCATAGGTGGTTACTAGGCTACTGACTCAAAGGTTTATATAACCCTAGCCATGTGCACCCAATATAATACTAGAGAAACCCAATATAAAGGATCTAGCCTAAACTCAAAATCTTAGTTAGCAATGGCTGCCCATATCTAGGAGGGTCTTAGGTGAAATCCCCGGCAAGGAATTTATGGTATCCCATCCAGTCAGTCATCCAGGCTACAGTTAAACAGTGTCATAGAGGGGCTCTGTTTGATGTGAATTGATATCTTATTCCTGAGGAGTGGCAACCTCTGAGAGACATATCTGTCTCTCCAGCAGGTCCTATTTATGTCGCAGGCCAGGTTAAGGTTCCTGGGACAAGTGACCCTTATCCCATTTGTCTTGTGGAAGTGCAGCATTTCTATTAGGTGTGGGTATGAGACTGCTGTGTAGGCCAGACACAGATCTCCTCTACTGAGTACAGTGACAGTGACTTCAGTCTGTCAATGTATGAAGTGGTGGAGACCATGTAATTTTATTAGTTAGACATCTCTGAGGTCTCTCAGGTGGCTGCAGGTGCCAGGTAAGGTACATACAAAGAGAGCATTGTACTCGAGTATTGACCTGATGAGGGGTGAGTACAGGGGGAGTTATGGCCTGTTTCACTCTTGAGGCAATGCCTTTGCTAATGAGGTGAGCAACATAGAATGCCTTCCTTACCACAGTAGACACACTGTGGTCAAAGTTTAGGCTACAGTCAACTTGTTTTCCCAATACTTTCACTACGGAGTTGTTAATGTAGGGTATGATATTATTATTTATATAATAGTCTGCAGGGATATGATTTTTTACAAAATGGGCTGATAATGCATTTTTTAGCACTGAGTTTGAGTCCACAGATTTGGCACCAATTATTCATTTGTGTAAATCCCACAAAGTATATTGACATTGTTTAGGGATTAAATGATTGCACCTAATTTGCAGTCATCAGCAAACTTAGTCAGCCACAGCCGGTCTATTTTGGCATAACCTTTGAGAAGTATATTCCAAATAATACGGGGCCCAGCACTGAACACTGTGGAACTACACTGCTGGCAGGTCTGCTAGTCAAGGTAAAGTCCCCAACTTTGAGTATGATCTGAAGGAGAGCCAGTTAGCAACTCACCTGACAACATAAGGGTGATATTCAACTGGGAGAGTTTATCAATGATGCCCAGATGTGGGACTGTGTCGAAGGCCTTTGTTTATTTAAGGTAGGCTGTATGCACACATTTGCCTTTTTTATGGCTCTGGTGATGTTTTTGAAGAAGTCTACCAGATTTAACAGCCATGACCGGTCTTTGACAAAACCAAAATTGTTGGATCAAGGGTTTGGAGATCACCTATGTCCTTATTTATAGGGTCCATGATGATTTGTTCCATGGCCTAACAGATAAGGCTAGTTAAGCTTATGGGTCTGTAGTTTGAGTCACACTTTTAATATTCTTGTCAAGTAGCATATGACAAATGGAAAAAAAATCTTACTTGTAAAACTAGCAATAAAGGATCAGTGACACGAATGCTGTTAGGAGCATACAAATACCTCCTGCATGCCAGTATAGGAATGTGTACATGTATAGATCCACTAACACACCACACATATAGGTGTGGGTACATCTATATACATAAGAAAAGACACAAGTTCATAGACAGATTTGTGTGTGTGTGTGTGTGTGTGTGTGTGTGTGTGTGTGTGTGTGTGTGTGTGTGTGTGTGTAGTGGATCTGTAATGACATAAAGATATACAGCAAATACATTTTAAACAACCAAAGCAATGCATATGATAAACACACAATGACACATGACAAATGCATTTAGTTATTTAAATTATCTATTTCCATCTTGATAAGGGGTAAGTGGTCTCATCAACACAGCCATCTGAGTCACAAAAGAAGCAAGTTTGAGAAAAGTTATGAGAATTCCATTATTAACAGTAAGTATACTAAACAATTAGGTGCACTGCATACAAATTTTTTTTTATAAAATACATGCATTGCTATATATCCAGCATATACAAATTTGACAGACATTCAGGAATGCCTTGAATTGCAAGCCGGTCAGTAAGACATAGCAAGGCTATGGTTTTACAACCATATGAATATAAACTTAGGTTACATATTGCACGCATACTTATGCACACACACATGAAAGTATAGGGAAATATAGAAACTACATTTGCCTCAACTTTCAAATGATGACTGCTGTAACTCTTGCAGTCAAATATTCAGGGAAAGAATGAAATATCTAAACATTTTTTGCAGCATAGGGAAAAAAATAAATTGAGTTGGATGGAATCACTATTATACTGACAGTTACTGTGTGATTCCTGAAAGGTGTCAGCTAAGGGGAAAATACTTTTGGAAAAAGTAGCAAGTTTCAGTGTTGTCTGTCATTATTCTTATTGAAATGTTATGAGATTTTATTCTTCTATTAGGACATTTGAAACTCAGTGGGTTTGTTTCCAAGAATCCAAATGCTCAAAGCAATGCTGTCTGGAACTGAGGGGGAAACTGTTGTATAAGTACATGCACTAATAAGCAACACTATTGCTGAACATATGAAAAATAATTATATGTAAAGGAAAAAAGAAAGCATGTTGCAACAAGCATGAAAAAAAAAATACAACTGTCCAGGCTGGGATAACCATTCCACTAAGTTTCACCAAAACAAGCGGATACTAAAGATGTAACTTCAGTGCTGCAAAGGATGCAGATTTGAGTGTGACTAGATTAACTAATCTAATGGCCTGTGGGTGGGGGAAGGGAAATACAAAAGAACAATCAGTAAAGTCTTAGCATTTCCTAATAACAACCAAACCACACTGAAGTTTGTGACATCTATCCTGCAGTATGCTAACAACCTTCTCTGAAAATCCTGTCTCTGTGTAAATATGACTTACACTGCACTAAAAGATAAACAAAGTACTCTAGCAAGTAACTGATTTTAGAAACAAAATAATGCCCCTTTAAAAGTATTGTATTACTGCTGTATTTTCTGTAGTAGCAGCAGCAGTAGTTAGGTCATTAAATACCTGAAAGGCTACTTTTCTCAATGGGTAAATGCGCAGATTAAACTAATGAATAAGTAACACTGAGACTGTTGTCAGTAGAACTGCAATTTGAGATGGAATTTGGCTAACACCTTTGAAGATTCCTGCAGGCAATCTTCCCCCAACCCCCTCAGCCAAAAGTGAGCATGCTCAGCAAGGCAAACCTGAAATGTAAACAAAGGCTGAATCAAAACAAAAAATCCCTGGGATTGTCCCTTTAAATTTGGTGGCTTTTGCAGTTGCCCGCCCCACTGTAGATTTGATCTGGGACACTCCCCCAGTCCCATCTCTTTACCACATTCTACCTAATAAACTCTTTCTGAACTTGCTTTTAGTCCTTTTTAATTTAATTGCATTTTTAAACTGTGTTTGGTCTAATATTGCTGCATACTCAAGTGTGCTAGATTGCACTGCATGTGAATTGTTTTTTACTACTGTTTTTGCTACTTTTCTGTAAAAAAAAAAAAAAACTGTAAGCCTGTTTCCTACCTTTCCTGTAACTAGTGTTCCGGATACAGATTTGCTGTATCCAGGACTGTATGTAAGCTTCTGAGCCCCCCAAGCCTTTATGTGTTGGAGGGAAGCCTTGTAGCTTATCAGTGGGAGTGGTAGGTAACCTGTCTACCACATAAGGAGTGGTTCTGGCCCAGAAATTGTAGTTATTGGCTGTTTGGGCAATCTCTTCCATCTCTCTTAACTTTCTGATTTGAAAGCCTGCATTTGCACTTGTTTGTTGTTTCTGTCCTGTAACTCGTCTAGTGCAGATACAGATTCTTAGTTTTAGCACTTAAATTTGCTTGTTCATGCTCAGCACTTGTTCAGAACTTGTAAGCACTAAATAAGCTACTGATTACTATAGCACTCTATCTTCCTCATTATCTAGAGGAAAACAGTTTTTGTACTTACTTTTCTCACTTGCTTAGAGAAAAGCAGCTCTTGTACTCAGTTTCCTCACTTATCTAGAGGAAAATAGTTTTTTTTTATTCAGGCATGTCCAAAGATCAGCTCCCAGTGTTCTCTCCTGTCTATCTGATGAATCTGGGCATCTTGAGGCAATGTAGAAATTGCCTCATGTACACTGACAACCCTCTCCTCCTACCACCCAACACTACAACCTGTGAGAGATGCACTTATCTAGCCAAACTGGAGGTAAAGCCCTCTCTAACCAAGACTAAACTTGACAGTCATGAGGAGAAGGTAAACATTTGCACCACACTACACTCATCACATAGTCTCACTAAATCTACACCACCAAAATCCACTCACAGTAACACAAAAACATTTGCGGAAGCTCTCAATAATAATCTGTCTAAGCAACAGAGACCTCCAAAGCAGAAACGCAAGCAACCTCCATCCCCCAACACAACCCAAATGACACATAGCCCACAGACTGAGTGTGCCACTCAACCACAGCCAATAAGGCAAAACAACGTACCCAACACACTAGTCATAGGTGACTCTATAGTCAGGCACACTGCTGTCCCACTCACCAGGCTAGACAAGGAGAGGGTTACTGTCAGCTGCCTGTCGGGTGCCAGGATCCACGACATAACCCACGCACTCAGGTCACTCCAAACCAAGTACAAATATGACTCTGTCATTGTCCATGTTGGTGTGAATGACCTGAGACATACCTCCCTGGACTACATGAAAAGAGTAGCCCAGGCAGGTATGACCCTAGCCCTGAGTAGCATTCTGCCATCGCCCAGAATGATACCGCAGTACAAGGACAAAATGATTGACTTCAACAATTGGTTAAGCTTCTGGTGTCACTCTAAGGGGATCCAGTATCTGTCTGCTTGGGATGACATGGTCGACAGACCATGATGCTTTGCCACAGATGGCCTGCACCTGTTGCCCCTGGGATTCCGGATACTGGCTAAGGCTCTTGCTGCCCCTATAGTGCCTTTTTTAGGCAGGGTTCAAATAACAAATTCACCACCATAACAGGAACAGGCAAACAAAAACTGAAGGTAATGCTACTCAATGCTAGAAGTCTAAATTTCAAAATGCACTCACTCGAGGCACTCCTTAAAATGGAGAACATTGATATCTGTGCAGTGACTGAGACCTGGTTCAAGGCTCCAGAGAGCACCCCTGCACTACCAAGCTATAACTCATACCACACTTTTTGGCCATGTAATCTAGACCAAAACACCAAAGGCGGAGGTGGGTCCATATTCACTAAGGATATCCACACCCCCAGGCTAGTTGCTCAGCATAATGCATCCAAGGTTATCCAAGTGCAACTAACTCTGGGCAAAACTGCAATCCAAATTGTAGCTTGCTACAGATCCCCACCATGCCCCAGGATTCCTACTCCTCTTTTCTTGATGTACTGGAAAATATTAGGGTTCAACCAAACACCCTAATAATGGGCGACTTCAACTACCCCACCATTAACTGGGAAAACTACTCGTGTATCAACTTCTTAGCTCAACACTTTCTGGAATTCATAAACTCCAATGCCCTAAATCAACTTATCCACACCCCCACCAGGGACAACAATATCCTAGACCTAGTCATTACCAACATGAGTGACCGGTGTTCCACACCTGAAGTCAACTCCTCGTTGGTCCGATCCGACCATAAGCTTATCACCCTTGATATCCACATCCCGCCCCCACCCCCCCATTAAGGAAACCACAGTAAAATATTTCTCCAAAGCCAACTTCATGCTTCTTAAGACAGAAGTGGTGAACTTCATGACACCCATGCAGATGGACAATACAGTTACAACTGCTGAATTCTACACAAATGCACTCTATAAGCACTTACACGAGTGCATGGATCGTGCTATCCCAAACAGAACCAAGATGCTATCCTCCAAAAAAAGGAAGCCAATCTGGTGATCCCCTGCCATAAACAAACTGTACAATAGAAGGAAGAAACTGTTGCAAAAGAGAGTAAAATCCCATGAGTAGAGGAGTCCTCAGTAAGAAGCTGAGATCCCTTATAAAATCCTCCAAAGCTAGCTATGAAAAACAAAATCGCCACAAAATCCAAGGACAACCACAAAGCATTCTATAGCTATGTCAAGAATCTAGATGGCAACACCCAGATCTGCTCTGAGTTATAGCACAAAGGCACGAAAATTACAGAACCAACTGATATTGCCAACATCCTGGCAGATCGGTTCAGTGCTAACTTTACCCCCCTTTCACCCCCTAAAGGGCCCATACCTATACAGGAAGTACAGAGTCCCTGTAATCACAACTACATAGGTAAAAGCTTCACTTTCTAAAGCCAAAAACACAAAAAACTAAATCTTGAGGAGTGGATGGGAAATAGGAAATCCACCCCGGGGATCACTTATGTGTCTCTGCTGGACAGTGGCACAGGAAAATAACTTTCTTGGGTGGCGTAACCTATGGTACCTTGCTGGCTAGGCTTACATAGGCCCTTTGGCCGATAGCCTAGTACCTACCTATGAACCTAGGGGGCTGCCTCCCCCTGCGCCCCTTGCCATACACAGTTTTAGGTGTCTTGCCATCCTTTTGCATGGGTGTAGGGGCATAAACCCCCAGTGGATGTTACACTGTCTGTTTTTAACATCTCATTTTCTTAAGAACAACAACTGAAAAATAAGGCCTGACAGTATAATGTTGCCTATGTCACACCTGAGAGGTGCTTGCTACTTCACATCCTGCTGTATCCTAATATAAACAAACTGCAACAACCTGCAGTATGTATTATTGCTATGTTAGTCAATAACTTTATATTTTAAGTAAGTTAAGTCTAGGTTATGCATTTGATTAAGGTTGCCACCTTTTCAGGAGATCAAAGTGAGACATTTTTTATGCAAATGTAATATTTTTCCAGGTAAACCATGCACACAACCAGTGTAAAATATCATACTCATTTTTATTTTCCAAAGTAAAAGTTCACTCATAAAATTTAAGTCAGTTTTGTTTCATATAATGTTAAGATGCTTCTGATATAAAATTGTTGCTTTATTTAACTATTCATGGAAAATTATAAAGTTTTGCTAATCTAACATCTCAGGACATTTGTAATTTTTTTAGCTTTTTTTCACAGAATGCAACTACCTAAACAGGAACAGTCCTGACTAAAGAAGGTAACCTGTGAGTGGTTGTCCAAAGCAGTAGCTAGTTCTTGTGGAACTGAACACAATTGTGTTTTGTCTGTGATTTCTTATATAACAGAATGATAACAGAAAAACAGCCAATATTTGCAGTCTACTTATCTTAAATAAATAAACCAAAGAAAAGGGAAAGGTTAAGAATCACTCTAAATAACAGTTGTTTAATGGTTCATTTCCATGGGCTGCAACATCACTATGCCACACTGCAGAAGGACATGCTTTTAGTCACCCTGAGTGTGTTGCTGAAATGCTCAGCCTAGATCTATAACATCTTACTGCCAAATCATTGCCCCCCTCACCCCCACTGCACCAGTCCTTGTTATATCATCCTCCTTTCTGCTTCAAAATAGGGTCAAACTCCTCCATACCATTAAGATTTCTTTTTATGGTTAATTGTGGGTAATGACTAATGCTTTCTTCTGGGGCCTGAAGGTTGTCTAAACTCTGCCTGTATTTTTTTTACAGACATACCTGTGTGAACTGTTAGCTACCAGCCGTACTCACAAGCCTGCAAATACTGTCAGATAGATTACAGACCTTGACAATCACTAGTTTTCAACATCAATTTTTTAAACAGAAAAAAGTCAGGGTGGATGACAAAGTATGAAATAAGGTCTTGTTCTGCAGCCAGCTGGCTCCAGTCATTCTATTCCAGTACTGCACACTCAGCTGGGCAGGAGGTGCACATTTTCTGCCACAGTAAAGGAAGTAAATAAGGCCACTGATGTGAAATGGTGGAGTGCAGCTCAATAGCTTGGAAGTGCAGAAGGAAAGAAAGCTGCTCTATTGCTTATGCTGAGGAAAGGTAAGATCTGAGGTGCAGTTTTGAGAAGGACATGACTCAAGATAAGAGGAGAAGGCAACATTAATGATGAGTTAAAAGTACAGACGAAATCTAGGTTTACTCCAAGAGCAAGTTCAAGGTTTAGATTCTGGTAGGATTATATAGTTTATAGGACTGGATGTTGGGAGGGCTACATATAAATAGAAGATGAAGAAACTGGGAGTTAGAACACTTGTTTTTTCAAGCAAGTGTCAGCGAGCAAGTGAAATGCTAGCTGACTAGCAAGAAATCATCTATAGTAGACCCTCTATGGACAGTATAACAGAATAATAATAACAATAATAATAATAATAATAATAATAATAACAATAATAATAATAAAAAGCTATGTTAAAAACTTCCCCTTTAAACTGTACCATTTTTAAGTTTGTGATTACAGGCAATTATTTTGCTGTTAGTTGTTAACAGACCACTTAAACTTTCTAAGTATGTTTTTTGTGACAATGAGAATATTGTTTATGTTATAAAATGCCAATGTGGCTTGGCATACTTTGGAGAAACTAAGAGACATTTTAGTGTTGGCTAAACATTAAGAACAAATGACTTGAGTGATCCACTGGAACCAGCATGGCATTTTTTTTATATACCAGAACTCAGATTATAGTAATCTCAGGGCAGATGTTGTATTTCATATTACTGACTGAGACAGGCCACTATCCTAATGGAGTCCCCCATTAATCCCGTCAACAAATGTAAATACATACATATGTATACAAATCCATACATACATGAACGTGTACGTGCATGCAGGTTAAAATGTATTTCTTATACATTAAAAAGGCTTTAAAAATCAATGGGTCTTCATTTCCTTTTGTGAAGCTAGATAAAGTGCAGTACTAATCTTTCAGTATAATGAATGGCAAAAGAGGGGAGTGGATTATGAAAATAATGCCTTCTAACTGATTCCAAGCACAGTTCGAGAATGTTGAATGGCCCCTTGCTAGCTGATAGGGCAATGGATAAGCCAAAATGTAGTTCATGGAGAAGAGGCATATCATGGAAAGTGTGTGTGATCTAACTAATGTAACCCTTTCATGGAAAGCTATTCACAATCCATAATGACATTTTTATTTCACACACATTTGCTTCAGACTCAGCTACAACATGCCATTTTGGTACATGAGGGACATTACATATATGCTGTATCCATTAACAATACAAATGGGAAATGATAGCAAGACTGTTATGATGGATACTGTGCAATGGGGGGGGTGGCACACATACATTTGCAGCTCTAATGTTGTGTCTTTCGGCTTTACCCGGTTAGGGGTCGCCACAGCGTAACTCCGGTCCGCTAATGATTGGGAGTTGATTTTTACATGCTGAGTTGCCAGCCCTAACGCACAACCTTCAACAAAGGTACGCCCATTCACGCATGTCTCCAAGCAGAAGACGCTCTAGCTGAGAGTTGAACAGGACAGCGTCTTTATTTGCAGCTCTAATATGCGTATAAATTCTTTTGTAACATAACACATTAACAGCACAGAGTGCTTGCCGATGTTTACCTCCTGTTCAACTATTTAAAGAAGAAATGTACTCTGTAGACATTATTTCTTGTCAGAAATCTGTTTATATAAAGTGTTTGATTTCTTGCACCACTTCAGCCCCAGTAATTGCATTTATAATCCTTTAACACAGACTGATTGCCCAGGTACATGCACACACAAAATATAAAGTAATAATGTGTGTAACTGATTCACCTGCAGATATCTGTTTGCCCCCCCCCCCCCAAAAAAAAAAACTTGCTGTGTTCTGTAGATGTGAGGCAGCATAATTGTTGTATTGTGGTTATTGTAGAGAGTGGTTCAAAAGAAAAACATTTGGTAGAATCAAAACTGTTATTAGGAAGTCAATACTCATGTGGATTTTCTACTTCTAATCACTACAGCAGATGTCAGAAAAATACTGGTGTTCATTTCTGTGGTAGCATTAGGCAGCATTCCATGAAAGAAAATGTTGAGGTATGAACAGAAGTCTCACAGATAAGAAACACTCATTGTTTCATTCCTTGTTATTTTCATTTTATATTTTATTTATTGTATTATGATAAGGTGGACTGAAAGAAGAATTTTCTGATCATTGGTAAAACTTATTATTTTTGTTTCAAAGCAAAAGATAAGTTTGTTTAGTATGGCTTAGCTAGAGAAAGAAATGCCAATTTTATGCTGGCAATATGGAGGGTTTTCTTATTTTTCAGCATACTCTCCCTGTAAATTAATTCACCACTTTGAACTTTTATAAATGACCAAGAGGAGTTTTTATAAGCCCGTTTTCTAACAGGCTGTCTTTTTTTCCTCTATGAAATGAAGTCTTTCTAGTAACATCATTAATTGCCAAAAGTCTGGAAGTGTTTTATTATTGTGCCCTACTATTTTGTAATGGTTTGTTTGATTCATAGATTGTTAATAGGCTAATGGCCCATGGGATCTTTCTAATCCTAGCCACGTTTTCTCAAAATAAATAATGATGCCCTGATTCAAATAGGGTTTTGAGGGCCTGGCATTTATAAGTTACCTCTGTTCATGAGCGACATGGGTGCCAGGGCTGATGTAAATTTACTATTCCCCATCCACTGGTGTAGGTTTCACTTAAATTGGGTAATAGATATACTCTGCTTTACATGGATTAGAAGCTTGTTTCATAGGAGGGTCAGTCTCTGGGACGCATATTCCATTTAAGTCGCAGACAAAATTCAAGTCCTTGGACCTTGTACTTCTAGTACTGTTTAACTTACGAATATGCAGGAGATTCATAACTGCAGGGTTTGTCGATGCTTTGTAAGCCAGGCATAGATCACATCACCCCTCAGCAATATATAGGAGACTTAGTAGGGGGAAATAAGGCAGTTTTGTCACACCATGTATTTGTTTTTTGAGAAACCTCTGAAGTTGCTCCAGTTACTACATATGCCTGGTCTACTGCATACCGAAGGGCGCATTGTACTCTATGATTGGTTTGCTAAGGGCAGAGTGCAATGAGATATCACCTCTTTGGTCCTAGATGCCCTTCTCTTACTTATAAGTTGTGCAACATAAAAGGATTTCCTCACCACTGTAGCCACATGTTGGTTGAAGGTAAGGCTACTGTCTATGTGCACACCCATATTCCTGACCAGTGGGTCAGCTCTCAGGGGCATATTATCAACATGGTAATTAACTGGGATGGCAGTGTAAACCTTGGCTCTAGATTGTTACTGCTGAAGTGACACCTTGACCCCAAGTGCAAAAATGGCAAAAAGGGTTTGGGGATGCTTGACTTCCCAAAGGGTACAGGTATGCATTTCTTAGCACTGACTTTAAGACTGTGGCTTTGGCATAATTTGTTAGTCAGAGATAGGCCTTCTTGAAGAATGCTAGTGTCTGCAGGGGAGTCGAGGCATTGGAAAATATAATGGTCCTACCCAACACCATAATTCTGGGTGATTTCAACTACCCTGGTATAGACTGGGTGAACTACCAAAGTTCTAACTCCTATGCCCAGCGGTTCATAGAATTTATAAATTCAAATGCCCTTGAACAACTGGTATGTTCTCCCACTAGAGGGGACAACATATTGGATTTTGTCATCACAAATATGGGCGCCCATTGTACCACACCCGTTATCACTCCCTGTCTGGTCAGATCAGACCACAAACTGATAACTCTGGATGTCCTCACCCCTCCACCTCCCCCAGTCAAAGAAACCTTTGTAAAAAACCTTTCTAAAGCAAACTTCAAACTACTTGCATCAGAAGTGGAAAGTTTCACTACTCCCTTGCAGAAGGATAATGATATCCAGGATGCAGAATCCTACACCAAGGCACTTTATATACATCTTCAGGATTGCATGGACCGTGCTATCCCAAATAAAACCAAGACTCCTTCCTCAAGCAAGAAGAAACCAGTCTGGTGGACCCTGGCCATAAGCAAACTATACAATAAAAGGAGGAGACTTATACAAAAAAAGGCCAAATCTCAAGTAGAAAAATCATCCTTGATCAGCATTAGTAAGAAATTGAGGGCCCTCATCAAGTCAACGAAAGCCAATTTCGAAAAGAAGGTTGCCAAGGATGCCAAGGAAACCATAAGGCCTTCTATGGTTACGTCAAAAACCTAAATGACAACGCTCAGGTCTGTTCTGAGCTAGTACAAAATGGAACAAAATACACTAACCCCACTGACATTGCCAACGTCTTGGCTGATAGGTTCAGTGCAAATTCCCCCCCCCCCCCACCTACAGGGCCTATTACTATTCCAGGGCATTGTGTAACTCCAATTATTAATGATACGTTGGTTAATAAGGCTCTGTCTAAAGCTAAAACACTGCCTCCATGAGACCAGATGGTGTCCCAGGCTGTGTCATACACGAGCTCCAAAATGAATTAACCCCACATCTGAATACCCTGTTCAGTCACAGCCTCTCGACAGGATATGTGCCCATAGAATGGCGCACAGCAACGGTAGTTCTGCTGCACAAGGGTGGGCCCACAACCGACCCTGGGAACTACCGACCAATAAATCTGACCAGTCTGATCTGTAAGGCAATGGAGCGAATCATTATGGAACTCATAAATAGAGAGATTAGGAACCTCCAAACACTTGACCCCACACAGTTCGGCTTCATCAAGGGCAGAGCATGCCTTCTGAACCTGGTGGACTTCTTTGAGACAGTTACTCAGGCTATAGATAAGGGAAAGGAGGTACACACAGCTTACCTTGACCTTGCTAAAGCATTTGACACCATTCCCCATTCGGGTATTATTGATAAACTCACCAACCTGGGCATAAACCCTTACGTCACAAGATGGATCACAAACTGGCTCTCAGACAGATCCCACAAAGTAAGCGTAGCAAGATCTATGTCCGAATCCAGACCAGTAACGAGCGGTGTGCCTCAGGGCTCTGTCCTGGGGCCCCTCCTGTTTGACATATACTTCTCAGAAGTACAGGCAAGCAATGAAGGGCTGTGGATGACCAAGTTTGCGGACGACTGCAAACTGGGTGCTATAATAGAGTCTTCAGCCAACATGAATATCATCCAGAATGGCCTTAATGAGACTGATGCATGGTGTCAAAGCCGTGGTCTCAAGGTAAATGCTAAAAAATGCGTAGTAATCCCCTTTGGAAAAAACAGAGTACCTGCGAACTACCACATAGGAGGTAACCCCCTGAAATCCAAAGAAGTAATAAGGGATCTAGGGACCCAAGTAGATAGTCAGCTTTCCTTTGATAACCATGTTGCCAAGGTGGTTAGAAAATCCTTCTATGTGACCCATCTGATCATGAAAGGGTTCGCATCAAGATCTAAGGATGTATTGGTGCCCCTCTACTCTTCCCTCAAGAGACCCATTATTGAGTACAATGCACCAATTGGAATGTACCTGGCTAGGCATCTCCAGCAGCTGGCGAGACCAAAGAGGTACCTCACTAAGAGGATTACTGGCCTCAAACAGTTGCTCTATGCAGCACGATTGAAAAAACTAAGGCTTTTCTCTGTTGCATACCGCCTTCTCAGAGGCGATCTCTGTCTAACATACAGAGCCATGTCCAACCCAGAACTGTTGAACATGCTCCATCTTAGCAAAACAAAATCTACTCGAGCTACACGCTCTAGGGATATAAACCTCAGCACAACAATGAATAGAACATGCTGGAGGGATAGATTCCCTTCGCAAAGACTTCCCTTGCTATGGAACAAGGTCCCGATCTACATAAGACAGAGTCCCCTCACTATCACTCTTCAAGAGGAACCTTGACGAGTGGATGGGTAACAGAAAGTTCACACCAGGGATCATACCAACAGCTCTACTAGATAGGGGCCAAGGGTACTAGCTGCTAGATCAAGGGCCTAGGGAACTAACCAAAGGGGCGATGAATACCGCACAACGTGGCTGGGCTAATATTTGCCTTCGGGCAGATAGCCCAGTACCTACCTATGAACCTATTAATACCTCCATCTTGCAATGATCTGCAAATTTAGCCATAGACCGTCACCTTCAGCATTTGCATCCATTTCAGAGGAATAGATGCCTGAAAGGAAACACTGCTACTGACTTGCCTCTTGCTGGAGGTGGTCTCACCTAATTTGACCTCCTAGGTCCTATCAGTGAGCCAGCTAGCTATCCAGTGGGTGATAAAAGGGTTTATACCTAATTTAGTCAGCTTGTCTATAGTGCCTTAGTGGGGTATTTTTATTTTATTTATTTATTTAACATTTTTTTACAGGGAAAGTTTGACTGAGACAGAGCCCATGTTCAGTGGAGGCCTGGGGAAAAATGGCCCAGATGCATGTCTTTGGAAAGTGGGAGGAAATCAGAGCACCAGAGGAAACCCATGCGAACACAGGGAGGACATGCAAAATCCACAAAGAAGGCATCCCAACCAAGAATTTCTTGCTGTGAGGTGACAATGCTAACTGCTGCACCATTGTACCACCATGGCCCTGGGTATTGTATCGAAATCCTTGGCCATGTCAAGGTAAACTGTTTGCACAATCTTACCCTCATCCATTGTTTTGGTGACTCTCTGAAAGAAGTCCACCAGATTCAATAGGTATGACCTTCCTTTATCAAAGATGAACTGTGATGGGTCTGGCATTTTCAGGTTACCTGTGTCCTGATTTATCATGTCCATGATGATTCTCTCCATGGCCTTACATATGATGCATGTCAGATGTATGGGTCTGTAGTTACCCAGATTTGTGGATGGACCTCCTTTGTGCAGGGGAATAACTGTAGCCATCTTCTGTTCATTGTGTACAAAACCTGACTGTAGGCTCCAGATGAAAAGTGATTCAAGTGGACCAGAGAGGTAATTTTATACTATTTAGTTAGCATCCTGGGATGTTGTTGGGGTCCATTGATGCAGTATTTTTGACCTTGGAAAGTGCACCGAAGACCTGTTCTTTAGTAATGGTTGGGGGGATTGTGGTATGTGTATTCTGTAAGTCAAAAAAGGACAAAGAAAAAAATATAAATGTCCAGATTGGTTTACTAACAAGATGCAAGAGCCTTTTGACCCCTCCCATAAGAGGAGAGTTCAGGTTTCGTTAAAAAGATGAAAGCCATCAAAGCAGGGCAGACTTAACAATGGCAAACTCTTGCCCAAGTGGAGATTAAGCAAATTTAATATATATTCAGGATGTCAAAAAGATTGCATCACTCTTATAGCTGACCTGGAGATGGCTTGCAGTTACAGACCACAGATACAAAGTCATACTATATAAAACATTCTTCTTCATTCATTTTGAACTCCTTAGCCAGTGACGGTTGCTCTTTGGTATTATACAAAGACCCCCCCCCCATCAGTATTCCAAAATGTGCACACTGATTGGTCAGCGTGTCCGTTGTAAATCAGACTTATACTAATGGATAAAGATCCGGTTGCCCAGACTTTTTCCATTAGTATAAGTCTTTTTTTTTTTTTTAGACAGCAACAGAGAAAGAAAGAGCTCCGTTGCTGTAATCTCGCTATGTTAAATGGGATTAACATAGCGAGATAGCTTAAAAAAAAGCAACGGAGATCTTCCTTTCTCCGTTGCTTTTTTTAAAGCTGTCTCGTTATGTTAAGCAGGTTTAACATAGCGAGACAGCTATAAAAAAGCAACAGAGAAAGTAAGATCTCCTTTGCTTTTTTTAAAGCTATCTCGCTATGTTAAACTCTCTTAACATAGCGAGACACTTTTAAAAAGCAATGGAGATCTTCCTTTCTCCGTTGCTTCCATACACAGCTCTGATGTACTGCATAAGCATATGCATGCACAGTACATCAGAACTGCTGCAGAATACCAGACAGCTGTGGAAGGACAGCACGGAGGCATTATACAATGCCATTATTTAAGAAAAGTAAGTTTTTTTTTTCTTAAATAATGTCATTGTATAATAGCAATAACCCACTTCTGGGTGTGGGTAATGCTGGATTTATAGGTTCATAAGATCATAGGTTGGTACTAGGCTATCAGCCCTAGGGCCTATACAAGCCTAGCCATAGCAATTCCCTGGCTATTTCTTGCCACACTATTTACTTCCTTGGACCCCTGTCTAGCAGGGTGACTGACGTGATCCCTGGGGTGAATTTCCTTTCTTCCATCCAATCGTCAAAGTTCCTTTTGAAGAGGGCCAAAGAGGCACTCTGCTTGACATGTTTGTTTGGCCACTCGGGTTTTGTCCTCGTGACCAAACCACACCAACTGTGGGTTAATCCAGCATTACCCACACCCAGGCGTGGGTTATTGCTTAATTATATACTTGAGGAGATTGAATTATTACAGTGCATTTCATCAAACACATGTTTACTGAGTACTGTCCTACAGTAGATGATCAGCCAGAAATAGCATATGGCAAAACAGAAAGAAATATTAAAAATGTGTCTGTTTGAGGCTTCATCCCCCTCTCCCCCAGATTCACACCATCCAGTAGAGTCCTCCTGTACCCCCAGTGTGATTATTCTAACTCAGAACTAGCACATTTCTGGAAAGAGGAAAGGAAACAGGTATGCCAGTCTGGCTTCCTCTGAAAATGAATACTGTTCTCATCTCTCAGTACAGCAGCACTCTTTGTGTAGACTAGAGGAACTGCACCAAGAACAGCATAAGTAATAAAAGAGGATAGGTTGCTTGCAAATGCCCAAACCAGGCTGTTAACTATGACCAATGCATGCTCACCACTGAGGAGGACAGAATGAAAGATAGATGAAAGGAGATCTCTTAGACCCATGGGGTGATAGCAGCATCCTTTGCTACCACATATCCTGCCCTGTCACAGAGGACAAATGGATCAAGATGGGCCTACCCAAACAGGAGTGATGTTATAGGCTGAACTCCTTTCCAATACAATATCATTTACTTAGACATTTCAGGTGAATGATCCCAACACTAATCCTCAAAATGAACTACTAAGAAGCCCCCTCTTTCCTCAAGAGAGAGTCCTTATTGCAATTACCTTTTGTGCTCTGTTTTGCAATCAGCTTTTTTGTCCAAGTTACCACCATACTTGAAAAATGTATCCATACACAGCTCATTTATTATCTTCTCCATGACAAACTACTTTCTCCTATCCAGCATGGTTTCAGACCAAATCACAGCACTGCAACCAAACTCTTATCCTTCATGGACACCATAAGACATGCCAGAGATTCTGGACAGCTTGTATCTGCAAAGCTTTTAATTCTCTCTAAAGCATTTAATACTGTTTCTTGCACAAACCTCTTATATAAACTTTCTTCATTTGGTCTCACATCCCCCACTCTGACATGGTTTACAGGTTATCTGTCTGACAGACAACAGTCAGTAAAGTGGCATGGCTCCCTTTTCCCTTCCTACCAAATATCACAGTAGTTCCGCAAAACTCCATCCTTGGGCCTCTTTTGTTCAATATCTTCATAAACAACCCACATTCATCTTCCTGCCAAGCCTCCTCAATCCAGCGTGCTGATGATTCGCTCAGCAAATAACCTAGCTGACCTTCAACAAATTGCCCAAGAAGCTTTTTCATCCATCGAACTCTGGCTAAATAACTCTCAACTGATATATAATCCTAGCAAAACTAAACTCCTACTCTTTTTTCCAAAAAGTCAAACAGGAAAGAAAACAAGTTTTAAAATTCATTCCCTAAATAACACTCTAATTGAAGCAGTCCCACACACCAAACTGCTAAGTGTAATCATTGATGAAAACCTAAAATTTGACCTACACATCCAAAATAATAGAAAAAAGCACACCAGAAACTAGGCATGCTCTACAGACATTCACCTTTTCCTGAGCTGTCTACTAGAATCACTCTTGCTAATACATACTTTCCCTCTTGTATGGTGCCAATATGCTTATTGATCTCCAGATCTCTGTCTTATCAAAACTTGAAGCTGCTATAGCAAAATAGCCAAATTTTCCACAAGCTCTACATACTCTTCTCACCACTGTGGCTCACTTCAATCTCTGAGATGGCTGGAACTACCACGTCTTACCTTCCTACATCTGTTAACTGCCCACAACATTATCTATAAGCCCACTACCTGACCTGCTCTAACATCTCTTTTTCCTAGCTGCCTCCCTAGTAGATCTTTAAGATCCAAAGACAAACAACTTTTTTCAGTACATAAGCTCAATATAACTGTTGGATAATGCCTCTACTGCTATTCCATTGCCATAGCATGCATTATTTATTTATTTATTTATTTTACATTTGTTTACCGGGTTAGTCCAACTGGATACATATCCCTTTTCAGCAGAGACCCGGGGAGAAAAGCTCCACAGTTAAACAGGTATTAAGTTACATTTCAAAAAGGCAACATAACATGGTAAGGTATAAAATGTTTCAACATAACAGTTGCATGAAAGTTCAGGGAAAAAAGAGAAAAGCGTATACATAATTGAGACAAGGTTTAGGTTTGACATATAACAATTTCATAATAACATGGTCAGGTAGTCCGAAGTAGAGATATAACAGTAGCAATAATGTTCCAGGTAAAAAGGAAAACATATACATAAGTGAGACAGTGTTTAGGTTTGAGTTACGTGTGTACAGTTTATAGATTTTCTTAATATGAAGAGACATCATGTTAAAATTAGCTATAACATAAGTAATTCCTATGACAAGTAGATTAATAAAACATATGATTTTAGGACATTATCAATGCTGATATTATAGGCTCCATATGTCGGTAAAGAAATATCGAGTAAATATGCTCGTGGAAGTTCATAGCTATGGTTGTTACAGTGAGGAGATCCTGTACTATAGTTTAGGACAGTAGTAGTAAAGAAGAGAGAGAAAAGCAGGATAGTATGGGTAGTATTGGTATTTTTAGGATTAGTCAGGTTTGGTACAGGAACATAGCCAATGTTCTTTTAGGAAAGATTTGAGGTTGCATTTGAACTTACTCAGGGAGGTAGTTAGCCTTAGGTCACTGGGAAGAGAGTTCCATAGTTTTCCAATGGAATTGGCGTAAAGAGCATCCCCACCCAAGTTATTAGTTTTGATTGTTTGTATTAGTTCACTGTTGGAGGATCTAAGGCAGCTGAGATTAGAATAGGGGATGAATAGTTTGTTTAAAGAGGGGGTTTTATGTGGTTCCTTGATAATTTTAAATGCTTCAGTAAGTTGATTAAGTTTAAGAAGATTTGGGAGTTCTAACCAGGCTAGTTTTTTTAGGTTAAGACAGTGATGAGTATGGTATGGTTCTCCTGTTACAATTTGGCAATATGATTATAAGTCTTAGAGAGTTTATTGAGCTCAGCTTTATTAAGGAAGGAGAATACAGGGAGGCATACAGTAGGGTGGAGAGAAGATGGGTATGCAATGGTTAGTTTAGTAGTAGGGGTTAGAAAGTTTTAATTCTATACATAGAGCCTAGTTTTTGTTTACATTTTAATAGTTTGGCTAATGTGCATGTCAAATTTGAGCTTGTGATCGATAGTTACTCCAAGTAGTTTGGCATTAGTGTCTGGCTCTATTATGGTACCATTTGTGGACTGAACTGAAGGTCATATTATTAGTGAGTGTAGGGTGCTGTGCTAAGGTAGAGGCTGAGGTGGGGAAAATTAGTAGTAGCTTAGTTTTTGTTGGATTCAAGATAAGTTTCTTCTCAATAAACCATGTTTCTATTGCAGCAAAGCAGTTTATTACTTGAGATTATGGAGGAGGCGCTGCATAGATCAGGGTGGAGTCATCTGCATATTGAATGCATGTTGAATTGGGGATTACAGAATAAAGCTCATTTATAAATACAGAAAAGAAGGGGACCAAGTATAGACCCTTGGGGAACTCCTATGGTGTTTGGTAGTAATTGAGATAGCTTGCTTTGCCACTGAACAGCTTGTTGTCTCCTGACAGGTAGTATACAAACCAGCTTAAGGCTGAGTAGTCAAAGTGAAATAGTATCAGGGTATAAAGCAGTGCCTGATGATTAACCATATCAAAAGCTTTTGATAAGTCCAGAAAGAGCAGAGGTAATCAGTTTATTATTACGGTTACAGTTGACTGAGTTAACAAAGGAGAGAAGGGCAGTGGTTGTACTGTGATGTGGGCGAAGCCATGTTGGGTGTTAGACAAAAGATTATTTATGGTTAGATGGTGGAGGAGTTGCTTATGAACACATCTTTCCAAGATTTTTGCTATCGGGACATTATTGCTATAGGTCTAAAATTGATATTTCCATGGAGGTACCTTGTGAAGTGGGATGACATATGATATCTTCCACATTGTGGGATTTTAGACTCAGTAATACTTCTATTTATCAGAATGGACATAGGATAGGCTATAACCTCTGATGCTATTTGAAGGTATTCAGCTGGGAGTCGATCGGCTGATAGGCTGGATGGTTTAAGTTTCTTTAATAGGAGCAAATATAGGAGGTTGAGATTGGTTGAAGATAAAAGGCAGGTGGAGATTGACCAGCTGAATTGGCTGTGAGGGGGTAGGATTAGTAGAGGAAGGTGAAGGAAGGTAACTTGCGGCTAGGGACTGGATGGTCTCAGTAAAATGAGTTAAACTTATTGGCTACTTCATCTGGGTCTTTACCAGTAAGTTTAGAAGGTAGGAGTAGAGGGTTTCAGAATGAAGAAGGTTATTAAAACCAGCCCAAAACTTTTTAGGGTTATTCTGATGTTTATCCTGTGTGGCAATAATAGTTTTTATCTTGGATGATATGTGACTTAGTAATATTCCTTAGCTGCTGGAATTTAGTACGATCTAAGGGCAGTTTCGTGGATCGCACTTTCCCAAGCTTGGTCTCTAAGCTTAATTTTGATTTAGTTTCCTTAGTTAGCCATGGTGCTATTTTTGATCTTATGAGGCGGTTAGGTGCATGAGAGTCCAGTATTTTTAGAAATGTGTCGTTAAAATAACCCACACTCTCATCTAGGGGAAGTGACTTAAGGCTTGACCAGTTACAGGATTTAAGTTCGTCTAGGAAAAGTTCTGGAAGAAATTTTTCTTATTTCTAATTAGTCTATATAAAGGAGGTCTTGTTAAAACCATTTTGTCCTTCCTTATATATGTGATTAAGAATGTGTTGGGAAAATCCATATAGGTTAATGGGTATAATGGTCTCTTGGGGGTAGTTTATGGTTAACCAGTTTAGGGTTACTTCTAAATTTTCCCTGGGGAATGTAAACTAATGAGATTAATGGCCTTATGTTTATTAAGGCATATTTGTAGGGCAATTAGCTCCATGTTATCGGCCTTAGGGGTTGTATTGGGTTCATTATGATATTCAGTGTATTTCTGAACATTACCGCTATTCCACCACTTTTATCCGATCAACCTCCACATATTAAACCCAGGTGGAAGTATCTCTTCATCCTTAGTGGATGGTTTAAGCCAGGTTTCAGTTAGGCATATAATGTCTGGGAGATGCATGGCTAATAATGCATGAAGATTCTGAACCTTATTATTTATACTATACATTTTTCAGTTGGTGAAATAGTTTTAGTAGTTTAAAAAATATCTTTTGAACATGTTTAGTAGTAGTTACTTTGGGGTATCGTTGAGTTAAGATTTCAGTTTTGGGTAAATAATAGTAGAAGTAGGATAGGAGGGATGATTTGTATATTTGTAGGATTGTGGGAGGGGGGTATATTGGTGGGGGGCTGTGATTAGAATTAGTGGGTTGGGTTTACTGACCTCATAAATGTAGAGATAGTGGGGGCGGGTGGGATATGGGGGGCAGGGTGGGGAGAGGAAGCAAGCCAAAGGAAAATGAGGGCCAAGCAGGATACACAACTTCAGGAGTTTACAAGCTTCCAACAAATATTAGAGCAAACACCAACTTTCTCTCTTTTAAAAATACTTTAAAAGAATACAAAAGTAAAACATTTATCTGTTCATGCTCATATCCCACTTAATACTATATCCCTTCTCTTTAACTACCTTTTTGTTCTTCACTACATTTATAACCAAGTCTCCTTCCTCTAACTCCGTATTTCTTTCTATTGTGTATAAAGGTCCGCGGCCCTCTTTGTAAACCCCTACCTACTACTCCTTTCTTACACTTTAACTACTCACTTCATCACACTCCCTTCTTCATGCTTTAACTTCTGTTGCATCCTTCACCCAGGTTTTCCTACGTTGTTTTTCTCTGATATTCTCATCTACACAAACGAGGAAGAAAAAAGAGCCTTCTGAAGACAGCTGTAGGTATATCTGGTGAGCAAAAAATAAAGACCTTTTGAACAAAAACGAAAGACCTTCATGGGTACAAAATAAAGAAGCAATTACACCTTATAAAACACTCCTCCTTCCAGCATCATGAAAACCAGTATTGCTCAATGTATCTCACTAAATTTACATTTTGTACAACATCAGATCTCAGAAATTCTTTCCAGCTACCATTATAGGGAGGCTGAGTTAGTAAATGAATTGCTTGTTATACTTTTCCAGTTATCAGTAATGTTTTCAAACTTAGCTCAACTGCTCTGCTTGAACTAACCAAAGTGATACGCAAATGTTAAATAACTAAAAATGGTCTGTTCAAGAGTGCAGCCCTGCCTTAATCTTATAACACACATAAATACGTAGACTTCAGTATCATACCTCATTACCATGAAAATTTCCTTAATAGCCTAAACTGAAAGCAAAAGCATTGCCTTCACTTTTCTGAGTTTTTCTGGGTTAGTCTGTATGAAGCTATTATGAATATGTGTTTTTTTAACTCCTTTATTGAATTATCACTTGTGACATAGGCACATTTACATTTGTATAAAAGTAATCAAACTGTATTAACAAGTTAAAATTAACAAACCTTATGCTTCACATATATTGCTATATATCATATAATCTAAGCAACATAAATTATTCAGTTCCTGTCCCTTTTTTAAACAAGAAACATCTTTATGAAACCATCACTTACGACATAAGCAATCGTACATTTATATAAGTGAAACCAAACTACACTGACACAATCCTACTTGCAAGCATTTTACTTAACAAACCATATTGACAATCTCCCAGTTACAAGCATTATACATCACTTATAATCTACCCAATCATTTTCAGTCAAATATTACATAGCTCATTTAAGTCCTGCCTTATTTTAAACCTCATTCCTCCCCTGTATGTATTGTTCCCACAATTCCCATTTTTTCCTATGTAGTTTGCTCCTACCTTTTTCTAAATACATACATGCATACATACAAATGTTTCAAGCATGGGCATTAAAGCCCTTTTAGCTTGCCAATATGCCAAAACACTTGTTCCCATAATAAATGTTGAGGCTGTTTTTAAAAATATCTAAACTAGTACTTGCTTTAATGTAATTTGGTAGTCTGTTCCATGTATCAGCTACTCTGTCAGAGAACCAATTATACACTTTTCATTCCTATAGAATCTTCTACATAGGCTGTCTGATGATTCTGTAGTACTTTTTGATAACCCCAAACATTCCCAGAGGTAGTTGTCCCTAAATGCCCTATATACCTGAATATGATCTCCTCTTAATTATTTGTAAGAGACACTGTACAAGTTCAGATATTTTATTCTTTCATAATAACTTAGATTTTCACATCCATGGATGCCCTTATTATATTTCCGCTATACTCTTTCCAGTTTATTCATGCTTGTTTTCCTATAGGGTTTCCATATTGTTATTCCATACTCAAGTTTGGGTCTAATGTAACTAACAAACAATGACTTCATTATGTTTGATTTCCTAGACTTTATAAATGTTTTTATACAACCTATAGATCTTTAACTACCATTAGCCAATTGGTTGATATGATTAGAAAAACTCATAGTGAATCTACCCATATACCCAGGTCCTTAAATGAGTCTACAGTTTCAATCACGGTGTGCTGTATTAAATATTCACCTTTCAGTTTATGTCTCCCAAATCTCATATGCTTAGTTTTTGATGTATTTATCAACATATTATTCTCCTGTGCCCAAATGGTCAATTTAGTGAAATTATTTTACAGACATGCCTTATCTGTAACACTTGTAATCAGTTTACCCAATTTCAGGTCGTCAGCATATAGACTGTAGAACACCTCAGATGAAAAAGTAAGGTCTGAAAGATACAATCTAAACAAGTAAGGGCCTAGTACAGAGCCCTATGGGACACCTTGATTGTAACCAAGGATTTCACCTGTCCAGTTGGTGTGGGATACTTGCCATGTCCTATTTGTAAGCCATGCAGCTATCCATCTTATCAACAGTACATCAGTACCTAGTTGTACTAATTTATTGATCAGTGTTTTGTGCATGACCCTGTCAGATCCTGAAGTTAAATATATATAAATCACAACACAGCACAATTTTTCATTCATAGTTGTTATTATATTGTTATAGAACATCATGCTACAGGTGGTAATAGATCTATTTTCAACATATGCATGCTGATATATGGTTTCAAGTCCCAACCTATCCAGTTCTGACAATAACATATCCAGTATTACATTCTCCATTATTTTTCCACAACATGAAAGTAGAGTTAAGGATCTATTTGATTCTGGGTTTGTCCTACTCCCCTTTCCCTTAAAGACAGGTTTAATAAGTGCATGTCTCCAAACTTGAGGAATCTCCCCATATTTATATGATCTAGTGAATAATAGATGTAATGGCAGTGTAAGTTCTTGCTTGTGTTCTCAAATCATTGTTACTTATTCCGCCTCCTCCCTGCGCTTTGTTTGGATCCAGTTTGCACAGTTTTTTTTCAATATAATCTAATTTGATTCCAGTATCTGGGGTTACCTGGATGTCACTAGGACAACGTACCACCCCTTTTGTGGAGCCAAACTGTTAAAGATTTTGTAAATATATCTATAATCTGTTGTGTCTGAGAATAAATTTTAGAATTTGTACACAGTTTATCAATGTGTGTATCTTTACTCCTTCCACAGCTTATAAATCTATAAAAAGGTTTCCTATTATGCTCAATATCTTTATATCAATTTTCTTCAAAATTTTCTTGATCTTGTCTAACACTATGCTTAATCTGTTTGTCCAGCTCATTTATTTCAGTTTTCAAAGTTGTAGTTCGACCTCTCTTCCATTTCTTATATTTTTTGTCTCTCACTTAATCAGGTATCTTGTTCTTATGGAAATATACCCCCCTGATATTACGTGCCTAGATCCTGATGTTAAACATTTTTTTTTACTTTTTGCACTCAAACAATTTCTCTTTCAAAACTTTTCACATTCCATCTGCAGTTTCTCCACTTAACACCTCACTCCAGTTAGTTTTATATAGCAACTTTTCTGATTCCCTATAATCTGTAATTAACCTTCTGTGCATTGGCTTAGATTTCAGTTTGGCAGAATTATCTAGCAACAAATTAACCTTTATGACCCCATGGTCACTGCACATCAATGGTGATAAAACTTGACTTGAAGTTACAGTAATTTCTTTAGGAACACAAACAATATCTAGTATACTTTGTCCCCTGGCAGTTGTTTTTACAATCTGAAGCATTTGTTGTTCCTGAATATACTCTGTGAATAATTTATTTACTAACATTGTTGAATCAATATTATTCCAGTCTGTTTCTGGTAAATTTAAGTCCCAACTAATATTATTCTTCTCTCCTGTGTTTCATGTAAGAAATGTATGAATTCCTCTAGGTCATCTGCACTTGACTTTGGTGGTCTGTACACTCCAGCAATTGTTATATGTTCCAGGGTTGTCTTTATTGTCACAGTTACATAGTCTATAGTATTGGACTTATCACTGAACATGTAATAATCACAAGTCTCATAGCTATCTTTAATCCCTATCATAACACCTCCACCTGATTTGTTGTTAGAATGTCTGTTACAGTAAAAACATTTATACCCTGACAGAACTGGTTTCCAGTCATTGTTCTTTAACCATGTTTCACAAACTATAACAACATCAATCTTGTGGGAACGTAGCAAATTTTCTAATAAAAAAACTTTATTATTAATGCTTCTAGCATTAACAACCATCAGAGATGCATCAAATGTTGCTATCTGTAAACTGTTACATTTTTGACCTGGCAAAAATCCTGGCTAGTGTTTGTCAAATATTGCAAAATATCTGCTGCAAAAATTCTTTTCCCTGACCTAGACAAATGCACACCATCCTGTCTGAACATGTGTGCCCAAAAGAAGCTTGGATGCTCTACACATTTCCATTTTTTAAAACATGACATTTTTTCCATGTAGGTGTTTATCCAAAAAATCTTTTCATTCACAGTGACATGACTATCCTTTCTATAGGGGATTTGTGAAAAATATGTCATAACACCAGTACAAGCTATACTATCTAGGAGGGCTGTCAGTTCCTGACTAACAGTCAGAGAATCTTTCTTGGTGACATCATTTGTACCAACATGAATAAAAACAGATCCATACTTCCTTACATTAAGACATTCCAAGGCTTGTTTCACATCTATTTTTGCTCCTGGCAAGCATAACACTACTCAATGTTCATTATCATCTCTGCAAATATAAGTATCAGTTCCTATAATAACTGAATCTCCAATGACAAGAATATCTTTGCTGACCATCTCTGAAGAATCTTCAGCTTCTAATTCAGTCATTTCAGCTTTATCAATTGTTACGAAGGATAAATCTTTATCACTATTAGTCTTATTAATTTCACTGTTTTCATTGCGTATTAAATTCTCATCCAGCTGGTATTGTAAGCTTATAGCTTGAACCATGTAGTCAACATCTGTCTTTCTCTTCTTTTTTCTTACAGTAATGTTCTTCAATCCTTCCACGTTCAGTTTTGATTTCTTCCTTTTCACCTGCCCCTTGCCTCTTTTTTCTACCTTTTCCATTGGAAAGGTGATGCCTTTTTCTGTAGACTGAGGGTTTTCTGATAGACCGACATCTTCATTCCCTGTCACCAGTGTGTTACATAACAAAGCAGAATCCTTTTTACTATGTACTCTCTTTCCTTTACAGTCATTATTCAGTTTCTTTTTCTTCTCAATTCCAGTTGTTTTATCTCTATTACTATATTCACTACTTCTAATATAGTTGGTTTAGATTTTGACTTCCATTTTTTAATAATTGCTTTTCTGGCAGCGACCATAATTAGAGACACCAAGGCCTTACCATGTCTTTGCAATTCCGATTCTGTATCATAGCTCAGAAAAATCATCTCCCTCATCACACCAATCTGACCACCCAGCATCTCTGACAGTGCATCCCGCAGGGAATCCTTAAAGTCCGCCAAATCATTGCACTCCCAGAAAACATGTTCCCAATTACCTCTTTCTTCTGCATCACACTTCTGATATTTACTATCTACTTGAGGAAAAATTCTCTGGAGTCTACTTGGCACATAAAAATATGTATGTAAACATTTCCAAGCAAAAATCCTCAGTAAATAGATGTCCCCATCCTGCTGTAATGGCTTCCTCCACCACCTTGACAGGGTGAAGTGGGGTCCATGCTACCCATATTACTGGTATGGGTTGATTCATGTTGGCATCTGTACTACAAATGATCATCTCAATGTATGTCTGCATCTTTCTTTTTCTAACCACGTAATTCCTAGATCAGACTTTAATGGGCATCACAATTAGAAATCTAAATACTGTGTAAGAACATTGGAGAGAAAAACATTACAATAGGACCTGAAAATACTAAATATGACTATGCTATGTACGAGCTACTGAGACTAATGGTATGTGGTTCTGGGTTGGAAGCTCATTTCATCTGTGTTTCTGCAAAACTCTGACATATACCTAAGAATACATGCCTTTAAAACATAATTGTATTCAGATGTGGCTTTCTGCTGCTAGTCAGATTTTAAATTCAAGATACTGTATTTCCTTCTTCTGTGTAGAGTGTGGCCTGCGACCTCTTGTGATGATCCCCGGAAAACGGGTTTTGGGTGGAAGAGATGCCCTTCCTGGGGCATGGCCATGGCAGGTCAGTGTGCAGCATGTCTATGAAAATACTAATGCCAAAGAGCATATCTGTGGGGGATCCGTGATAAACAGAGAGTGGGTGGCAAGTGCAGCCCATTGCTTTCACAAAGGCTTTATGAAGTAAGTGGATTTAATGTATCATTTAGAACACCTGTTAGATGTATATGTTTTTAGCAGATCTTTAAAATACTTGAATTATTTCAGGCAGTTCACCTACAGAGACTTGCTCACTGCTGTTTAATACTGAATGATGTTTAATGTAGGATAATGTTGTGTGACCCACTCCTCTTTAGACTCTAGGTGATGGCTTTTATTTAATTTTCAACTGTAATACAAAATATATGAACTTGTTTTCAGCAAAAGGAGCTTGTTTTCAGCAAAAGGGCACAATGAGACAGTATGTTAGTCAGATTTCAAACAAGGGGCCAGATTCACGATGGCTTGCACGGAGTCTAAGAGTAGAGTAAGACTCCATGCAGCCATCATGTCTGACGAGCGATCCAGGAACAGCCTGTAGGGGTGTGTAAGAGAGCTCCTAAAATGGCTCTTACACGGACAGGGCTGGGATATGCAAATCACCTCAATTGCAGGCGAAAGGCATGCAAATGAGGTAGATTTGCATTTCAGGAAACCTGAACCTGTCCAAGTAAGAGCAGTGTTATTTGCAGAAATGTACTCAGTTGACAACTGAGTACCATTCTGCAAATAGCAAAATGGAGCCGTGACAGCTTCAAATAAAGGTTGCATCCAGTGCAGGAAGCATGCCAATGGCCAAATATACAGCCATTGGAAATGTTCCCTGATGCAAAATTAAAATAAAAATAATTTTTGTTTTTCGCCGATTTCCGATGTTTAAGCGTAGCGCAGTGCCGCGCAAACGGGCTGCGCTCTAAAACACAGAATACTACAAATTAAAACCCACAAATGTGGATTTTATTGAAAGTGGTAATGTACAGTGCAAGGGAATGTGAGGCTGAAGACAAGATGGCCATCGAGTAGAGGTTGCTAATGGGGGAAGCTCAGTCTAAGACATGTAACCAAGCATTAGTAGGCAATCCTATGTAAATGAGTGTTAGGATAGTGAATCGCTAGTTTACATAGCAAATGAGCACAGTCAGTGGAGTGTAGGAGTAGGATATGGGGAGTAACAGAGTAGAAGATAGGTGACATAATGAAAGGGGTATGTATGAAAGAAGTTAAGCTCATTGGAGCAGAGTGGCATGTGTCCGCTGTCATCTAGACATCATGGAAAGAGGTGTGTCAACAGGTAGGCTAGGGAAAGCCAAGAAATGGAAGGTGCATGCCGTGGATAACACCAAAGTTTCTTGATGAGCGGGTATGCATGCGTGTGCACACCTGTAAACACGAGTAAGACTGTGTGCGTGCGTGTAAGCATAAGTGCACGCGTTTAAACTGGAGTAAGCATGTATAAGGCAGTTTAAAAAGTTGTAAGTGCATTTGCAATGGTGTGCGCGTGTTTTAACCTGAATAAGCAAGTTGTAGTCTGTGTAAGCATGTGTGCGTGTGTGTTAGCAGCTGTGCGCGTGTTTGCGCTTGTGTGCGCGGTGCTCCCCCTGTGGAAACAGAAAGGTAAAAGGAAGCACAACAAATAGTAGGAAGCTACCAGGGAGTACTAGCAGAACTAGCAGGTGAAAAAAATCAGAATCAGGCAATTACACAGGCAGTACACTAGCCCAGCCCAGCCTAGCACTTAAAACTCTGCCAACAACAGTCCATTATGTTTCTCACAACAGACACTGCAGTAAGCTAATAGAAGTGAAAACTGAAAAAGCTTTACTGAGACAAAGAAATGTTAGGGGCTGCCATTGCTGTTATAAGGCAACATATGCAACATGCTGAGGGTGGTGACAATGCAAATGCTGCTGGACAACCCACAGTGAGGAGACGGAGAAGGGTGTACAGGCCCAGGGTAACCTACCAGGGGCTACATGGGCTGGAGATAGTGGAGCGCTATAGAGTGGACCGAGACCTCCTGCAGCAAATTGTTGAGCTGTGTAGGCCACGCCTCACACACAAAACCAGCAGAGGGGAACCCATCCCAGTGGAAACCAGGGTATGTGTTGGCCTAAGAATACTAGCAACAGGTACCTTCCAGAGACCAACTGGTGATATGATGGGGATATCACAGGCATCAGCATCCAGGGTACTACACCAGTTCCTGGATGCCATGTCAGCACATGTCGGTGATCATGTATATTTCCCCAATTCCCGTGAGGTATTGGCCAGCAATATGCGTCTCTTCCAGCAAATAGGGGAATACCCTGAGGTAGTGGGTGCAATAGACTGCACAAACATATGCATCAAAGCACCAGCTGGTGAGCGGGGTAGGGTCTACTTCAACCACAAGGGCTTCCCCTCCATCAACTACCAGGTCATGTGTGATGCCCAGGGCATAATACTCAATGTGTGTGCAGGCTGCCCTGGAAGCTGCCATGATTCCCATATCTGGCATCTGACGCAGCTGTACCAGACATTTGCCAATGGGGACATCCCACATGGTCACCTAGTGGGGGATGCTGGCTATGCACTGGAGCAGTGGCTGATGACACCCATCAGAAATGCACACACACCTGAACAGGAATGCCATAATGAGGCACATGCACAAACACATAATGTAATAGAGCATGTGTTTGGGCTGCTCAAGTCACAGTTCCGGTGCCTGGACACATCTGGTGGAGCCTTGCAGTACTCACCAACTACATGTACCCAAATTGTCATGGTATGTGCTATGCTACATAATATGATCCTGTGAAAACAGCTGCAGCAGGACAAGCATAGGCCTGGGCCAAACAGTCCCCCACCATTGCTAAGGCCATCACAGGCAGACCGTGACTCGGAGGAGGAACAACCTGAGCCTGCCCCAGTAGGCAGAAGGAGGCATGCCCAGTATACTTTGGCCTTGGCAAAGAGGCAAAGCATAGCACATACACTGGCTCAGTAGGAACTCTGGTAATGATACCATCTCCGACTCGCACATAAAGTAAAAGGGATGCCTAAGTTGACACTACCTGCTTCCAAACATGTGCAGGGAGTGTAGTATGTACATCCGACATAGGCAGCCCTGCAGCACCACCTAAGGCATGAATGCCATGTGTTAAGCAATATAAAGCAGTGCTAAACAGCAATTACCACCATGTAGTATATGCAAACAAAATCGCACACACCAACTAGCACAACTGTGGTCAATGTTGAGTAATATTGGGCAACGTCCAGCAATGTTGGTGAATATTGAGCAATATTGGACAAGCCTGGTCTAAGTAGGGCATAGCTGAATAAAAGCCAACATGCTCATATATGCTTAACAGGTCCTTAAGCAGTCTGGTCTGCTCAGTATGAAAATATGAAGCAGTGATGGGCCTCAAACCCAGGATACTGTGCACTATAGCCAAAGTACTGAACCACTAAACCATGACAGTATTGCAGTGGTCCACCTGTATGACGGAATGTTGATAAGTCTATGCAAAGTATTCCATGGAAACCCTGCAGGCACAGCATAATCCTTGTTGAGTTATGACACAAAGGTGAGTCCAGCAGTGAGAACAGAACCTGACTTCCAACACACACAGTATAAATGTTAATATTGGTCATGTTCGCACACATCAGCAAATGTAGTGGACCTCAGATAGCAACATACTGAAGTGTCACACTGGGCATGCTCACACACTTGAATAAATGAGACAAATGTCATGCAACAAAACATGGAATGGTAGAAATGGGCATGCTCACACACTTAGGCCAGGTCTGAGTACAGCAGTGGGCCACGCATATCTGGCAGTTGCATGTGTTAACCCAGGAACCTGTCACTATACAGCAATCTGCCCTGTGCACACAGTTATATGACAACAGACACATCTATAATATAGTGGAACCCTGTCATAATCAAATATGTTCTGCAGATACTGAAGTTGTTCATGGAAACTGGTAAAGCAAAGATGATAAAGACCTGCAAACAGCAATAAGCATTGTGCATCATGAACATTAGCATAGGTTCAGAGGTCGATACTAGGCTATCTGCCCTAGGGCATGTACAAGCCTAGCCAGAGTGTGTTTGGCATTTGCAACCCTGTCAGACTACTACACTGTGTGTGTGAATAGTAGGTCACACAAGATAGCCCATGTACATTTAGGCTAGTGTGCCTCTGTCTAGCAGGGACACAGAAGATATTCCAGGGGTAAATATACAATCACCCATACAGTCGTCAAGATGTCTCCAGTAGGTGGTCAGTGGGTGGCTCTGCCTATGTGAAACTGGGCATTCTGTAGTGAGTGGAGCCTCTGGGATAAGAATCTGTCCCTCCACAATGTCCTATTAACATCTGTGCTGAGGGGTCTATATGACTTGGTCGACAATTCATATGATCGACTGTTTATTTGGTCAACAGTTCATTTGATCGACAAGCATTTGCCCCCTTCCCCAATGTTGTGTGACCCTGGAGTTGATATATATAGTTAGGGGGGGTGTGGGGGGCACAGCCCCCCACATTGGGGGGTGTGGGGGGCAAAGCCTCCTACCTAAAATGCTTGTCGCTCAAATGAACTGTCGACCAAATAAACAGTCGATCATATGAACTGTCGACCAAGTCATATAGACCCGTGCTGAGGTATATGGCCCTGGAGTGTGTAGCTCCAAGGGAGTTGGATATCCTGAGGTGGAGCATGTCCAGTGATTCTGGTTTGGGTATATCTGTAAACAACAGGCACACATCATATCTGAGTAGGTGGTAAGCGACTGAGTAGAGCTGGAGTTACTGCATCTGAACTATGCAGGGCATCTGTGTGAGTCCCTAGATCTGCTTGGTGAGGACCTTCCGTGGCCAGTACAGTTGCTGCAGGTGTCAGGTAAGGTACACCCCAAATGTGGCATTGTAACCAAGCATGGATGTGATGAGTATAGGGCCACAATGACCTCACTCGATCTAGATGTGAAACCATATGGGTTAAGGTGGCCCACATAGAAGGTTACTTTGGCAACGTAAATGTTAAAGGCGACAGTACGAACAAGTCATGTCCCCAAACCCCTAACAACTCCTACCGTATGTAATGGAGTACTACCTATGTGGTAATGTGTGGGCATGTTGTTACTCCCAAAGGGGATGACTATGCAACTAATGGCATTTAGCTGTAGGCCATGGCTTGGGCACCAGTCATCCATCTCTGTGAGACTCTGATTGAGTATGCATGTGGCAGCTGGAGAGTTGATCATGGCACCCAGTTTGCAGTCAAGTACAAACATGTTCAGCAATATTCCCCCTGTGGTAGCCTGTATGTAAGACAAATATATACTAAACAAGAGAGATCCCAGGACCAAGCCGTGTGGGATGCCATGTGTAACTGGTGTATAGTCAGACATGGCACCTGCAATTCTGACCATGTGGGTGCTATCCCTGATCTAGGTATCAATCCATTGTGTGAGACGTGTCCATATTGACGCTGGTGAGCCTATGCATAATGGGCCAGTGGGTTATTGTGTTGAATGGTTTTGCAAGGTTCAGGTAGGCTGTGTGGACAGCCATCCCTATGTTGATGGACCTGTTAGCCATTTAAAGAATACAAACAGGTTCAAGAGGCAAGATCTGCCCACAACAATGCTGAAATGTGTAGGACACAGTGTCTGTAGGTTCCCGATGTCTATGTGTAGGAGTCCTATGACAATATGCTCCATAGCTTTGCAGAACAGGCTACATAGGCTTATAGGGCAATATTGTCTGTGGTCCGTTGTGGCACCAACTCTGTGGAGTGGGACCACTGTCACAGTACGCCATTCCTTGGGTACATATTCTGTGGTAACTCTGATATTGAACAGTGATGTAATGTGAGGGTTGCGTTTGTCATGATGCTCGTGTATGATACAGGCTGGAACACCATCTAGTCACATTGATACCGTGATGTACACTGTAGGGAGGGCAGCACTCACCTGTTACTGTGTGATGTCAGGGAGGTTATACTCTGTTGGGATGGATAGTTGCTCCTTAGGGGGGATGGGTGGGAGACATCAGCACTGAACCTGTTTACCAGGATGTAGGCAATGCCAGTGGGTTCAGGGTAGGTTTAGTCAGTATGCAGTAACTCACAGCATATCAGTGAGTGTCCACCCAGGTTCCTGACATAACTGAAGAAGGCTGTGTGATAGCCCTACGTGTCAGTTGCAATTGTCTGGTAGAAGCAGCCCTTAGAAAAGTCCATGAGTGTTTGTAGCTGTCTGCTAGTATAGATCACAGATGCCTTCCCAGTCTGGAATTGTGCTCTATCATGTAGTAGCATCCTCCTGATGTTGTACAGCTTATTAATGGCTGGGGTCTACCAGACAGGTCCGCTGCCATTGTAGTAGTGGGTCCTGTTGTTATTTGGGATAGCACAATCTATGCAGTCCACTAGGTGTTCATAGAATGTGTATGTAAAGGATGCAGCAGTGTGAGCCGTATATGCCACTGTCTCAGGATCTCTGAAGGATACCACCCTGCTTTGGTGAAGTGAGATGTTGGCTCATGAGAAGTTCATCAAGATTACCTAGGATGGGTGTGTGGAGGGTATATGTATGTCCTGTGAGATACATGTATGTTCTGACCTTACCAATGAGGGGTATATCGCTGGTGTGGAACATAGAGTCACCATGTTGGTGATGAGCAGGTCCAATATGTATTCCCCCTAGTGGCTGTGCTGACTGGTTGTGCCAAAGCATATGAGTCCACAAACTGTAGTAACTGTTGGGTGAGGTTGTCGGGGCTTGAGTAGTATTCCCAGTCAATATTTGTGTATATGAAGTCACACAATATAATGGTGTTTGTGGAGACCTTCATATTCTCCATAGTTCCCACGAAAGCCGAGTGTGATTCCTGAGTTTGGGAGTGTGTTCTGTAGCAGGCAACAAACTGAAAGGCAGTATTGCACAATTGTAGTTGTATATTTATGGTCTGTGATGCTTTGTGCAGTGCATCTAACCTGGAGGTGTGTGTATCTGTGATGTATAAGGATACTCCCCCTAGTTGTGTTGTCTGTTCCATGTCTTGTTGTCAGACAGCATGGTATGAAACATAACCTGGTAGTGCTGGTGTGCATAAGTGAGCCTGAACCAGGTATCTGTCAGTGCACAGATATTGCTCTCCTCCATACTGAGGAGAGTCCTGAGTGGCCACAATATGCTGTTAACATGACTCTTGTTGAGCAGCATTACCCTTAGTTTCATTTAACCTGTAACGTCTATTGAGGTGGGTTTGTCTTCTGAGCCCTGCTTAAAAAAGGCACTATGGTGGTAGCAAGAGCCTTAGCCAGCATACCAAAGTCCAAGGGTGACAGGTACAAGCTGTCCATAGTGAAGCTACGTGGCATGTTGAGCATGGCACCATATGCTGACAGACACTGTATCCCCTATGAATGAAACAAATTGTTAGCCAACTGTTAAATATGATATGTGTGTCCGTATACTGTGACATCATAATTGGTGGGTGTAAGATGCTAGACAAGGTCAGGGTCATACTGGCCTGGGCTACATGATCAGAGTGTACCTCCATGTATCATGTCATGTGGTCCAGGGAGTAACGTCTGAGGTTACACACACCAGCATGGACAATGATGGTGCCAGTCTTGTACTTGCTTTGGAGTGACCTGACTGCCTGTGTTATGCGGCAGATCCTGGCACCCAACAGACAGCCCAAAGTGACTATTCCCTTGTCAGGGCTGGTGAGTGGTACATCAGTGTGTCTGAACATAAGTGTCGCCTATTACAAGTGTATTAGGTGTGTTGTGTAGCCCGAAGGGCAGTGACTGTGTGGCACACTGACATTGTGAACTTTGTGATATGTGGGTATTGTAGTGGGGTAGCAGGTGTGTGTGTGTGTCTGCTTTGGAGGTCTCTGCTGCTTAGGTAGAGTACATTTACAGCATCCGAGTATGTCAATGTGTGCTAATGTGGTTTGAGTGCTGTTGCTAGAGGATATGTGAGACTGATATGTGGTGTGTGTGGATACCTTCACTACCTGATAGACTGTGCCAGTCATGGGTCGAGAGAGTTCAGCTCCCTGTATGTCTATATAGGTGCATCTCACACATATATCTGAGTTTGTCGGGAGGAGGAGAGGGTTGTCTGTGTACATGAGGCAGATGTGACATTGTATCAATATCACAATATCCGCCAGCTGGACTGAAGAATACACACAAAACCAACCCCTGGACATGCCAGGATATTATCATGACATATTCTGTAGCCTGATCACAAAGGATCAGTAGGGTGATAAGCATGTAAAAGAGTATAACAGGGATTAGTGCTCATGTTCATTAGTGTTTTGTAAAGAGGAGCTGAGAAGGACTCCAGACTAAATCATGACACCTCCTTCAGCTATGTCATAAATATCAATGTACACCCATATATGTCCTGAGTCAGGGCCAACTGTACCTGAGTGCCAATGCTAACATCATGACAGACAGGCCCGTATGTACATACCCATCCCCCACTGACAATAGTCCCCATCATCATACCAGGAGATATCACATGTAGAATGGATGAGCAGCTACCCCCACTGCCAAAAGCATGACAGCAGGTGGAATACATTAATTCCCAATATGTGTCATGCACAAACTACAGAACAAATAGATCATGCACCTGAACAGTCAGCTGAGCTGCTCCCCCTACACAGGATGTGGAACCATTGAATGTGTCACAGCTACATATGGCACTCCCCACAAGTGTTGCTGCACAACACACCATGGGAAGTCAAGTCCAGTACACTTATGAGGTCTGATCTGCAAGGTCATGGAGTCCATCATGGTTGCAGTCATAAACAGAGCTATTAGAAGCTGACACACACACAACCCTACCAACTGTGGTATGTTCATGTGCGGATCATGGTTCCCAAACATGCTAGACTGTTTGCAAGGTAGCCACCCAGGACATACATCAATGAACACATCTACACATGTGTCACATAGACTTTGAATAGCCCTTTATCAACATCCCAGACACATGTAGTATCCACAAAACCAAGAAGCTGTGCATAAATATGTGTTGACATATGATGGAATGTCAATGTGTCCACAGATAGATCACACAAGGTAAGGATTCTGACGTCATGTTCAAGCTGTTGAAACCTGCTGACCCACATGGACCATACCTGGAATGGCATAAAACAAAGTGTACACACATCACCATGTCCAGTCTGATGATGTCACCATCCTATAAATACAGCAGGAGAAGGAAAACCAGCCAGTAAAGCAAATAGCGCGCCGTGTTAATGTGTCTCTTTCCAGTATCATAACATAGTTAGGTAGGGGTTTGAATCCTGCAAACTGTGTGTGTATGTGTGCAGTTTCCTTTGAGAGGTGTTCCCTTTTGGGAGACTGGGAAAACACAGTAAAGGAGGTACATTCCTCTTTGGAAAATCTGATGATGTCACCATCCTACAAATACTGCAGGAGAAGGGAAACCAGCCAGTAAAGCAAATAGCGCACCATGTTAATACGTCTTTTTCCAGTATCATAACATAGTTAGGTAGGGGTTTAAATCCTGCAAAGTGTGTGTGTGGGAGGGGTGTATGTGTGCAGTTTCTTTTGAGAGGTGTTCCCTTTTTGGAGAGTGGGAAAACTCAGTAAAGGAGGTACATTCCTCTTTGGAAAGTCTGATGATGTCACCATCCTACAAATACTGCAGGAGAAGGGAAACCAGCCAGTAAAGCAAATAGCGTGCCGTGTTAGTGCGTCTCTCTCTAGTATCATAACATAGTTAGGTAGGGGTTTGAATCCTGCAAACAGTGAGTGTGTGTATGTATGTGTGCAATTGTCTTTGAATGGAGTGCCATTTTTGGAGAATGTGAAAACACACTAAAGGAGTAGGTGTGCAGTTTCCTTTGAGAGGTGTTCCCTTTTTGGAGACCGGGAAAACTCAGTAAAGGAGGTTCATTCCTCTTTGGAAAGTCTGATGATGTCACCATCCTACAAATACTGCAGGAGAAGGGAAACCAGCCAGTAACGCAAATAGCATGCCATGTTAGTGCATCTCTCTCTAGTATCATAACATAGTTAGGTAGGGGGTTGAATCCTGCAAACAGTGTGTGTGTGTGTGTGTGTGTGTGTGTGTGTGTGTGTGTGTGTGTGTGTGTGTGTGTGTGTGTGTGTGTGTGCAATTGTCTTTGAAAGGAGTGCCCTTTTTGAAGACTGTGAAAACACACTAAAGGAGGTACATTCCTCTTTGGAAAGTCTGATAATGTCACCATCCTACAAATACAGCAGGAGAAGGGGAAACCAGCCAGTAAAGCAAATAGCACGCTGTGTTAATGTGTCTCTCTCTAGTATCATAACATAGTTAGGTAAGGGTTTGAATCCTGAAATGCTGACTGTGTGTGTGTGTCACTGTTGGTCAACGCGGTGTGGGTTTTGCTTTTACTATGGTATGACATAGTATGATGACAACAGTAAGGGCATTGCAGACATCAGGTATCTGGGTGGCAAATATATATGTGTACATGTCCCCTCAATCAGTACATAGGTGTGAAGCCTGCATACTGCATGAATACATTTGTTTCCATTGGCAGGCTGTGCTGCTGCTTCTCAGATTGTAGGTCACATATGTATGTATGTGACACGGCCGTCCACTGTCGTGTTCTGTGGCCAAGGTCATCTGTGGCACACACACCCATGACAGTTACTTAAGAGTAGTGTGAGTGAGGGTATATGCCTGGGGTGTATGTCAGACATGGTCATACACAACAAAGTCTGCCAAGAATGGACAGTCTTTATAGGTGTACGACTGCCTTGTGGATATGCATTCAGGCCTCTAATGTCTTATGTGATACACTTGGGGCCTCCACAATACCTCTGGATATGTGGATACCAAGGGACACATGACATAACATGGGTCTGTGTGTACACAATGGTACCTGACATACATGTTGAGGGCTACCACCTGTGTCGTACTGATGGGATAGTATGTTTAGTACATGAGGATGACTATGCCATAGTCAGCTTACTGCTATACAGCATGTATCACACTACAGGTGTCTGTATGATACCCTTGTGTAGGATATGCGTCCCATCCAGGGAATGCATTGTAGGCCAATCCATGCATTCCCAGATTTGGATGGACACATCCCTAGTGTGTCTGCATGTACCTAAGGGGGCTATATTGACACACAGGTGTGGTCACAGTAATGGGTGGCGGTCATCACCACTGGTTAGTGTTATAGTGTAGCACCGGAAGGATCCAATTGATACTAGGTTCCCTTCTACTGTGTGTCATTTGTCAGGACATCATCCAATGATTGCTTATAGCCATGCTGTTGAGGTTGTGTATGCTACCAGACTGCAAATCATTGACTGATATTAACGGTATCACCCACAGCATAGTGTCAACCCATGTCATACACACATCTACCCATGTTAGTACATAACTGTAGGAGAATGCATACTGGCCATTGAAAGATGCAATGAGATGTTAACAATGTGTACGACAGGGTATGCCACACATCCCATGTGTCCACTATGCACGTACATCCAGACAGTGCGCACCCACCATGTTCACAGATGTACACTTGCCAATCTGTACTGCACACATCACACACATACTGTCCACTCACTAACACATGATGGCAACACATCACACATCAGCCAAGTGGCACATGGGTGGATAATACATACTCAGACCTAACAGTGGTGTAAACAATGCTACATTGACAATCAGAACTTTGCATAATGTCTGCTCAGATATACCTACAAGGATGTAGTTACACTTCCTTGTTGACAACTTGCTATTATTGCTATACTGCTATATTGTCACCCTGTGCATCAGCACCATGTTAGCCTGTCCCTCCGTCGATAATGCAGATGACAGGAGGTGGCACAGGTATCATCATATGCACAGGGTGTTTTGTTGTTTGCCAGAGCCTGACATTGACCCATCCAATCGACATGTCTGTGTGTGTGTGTGTGTGTGTGTGTGTGTGTGTGTGTGTGTGTGTGTGTGTGTGTGTGTGTGTGTGTGTGTGTGAGGGACAACAGTACAGCATGGGCCAATGTTGATGTAATGTTTATGTGTGAGCCCTAGTTGTTTGCTTAATGTGTTTGTGTCTGCATGCACACAGCTCCACCATGTGGCTGCCATATACGGTGGTTTGTGGGACAGCCACAGACTGTACCTGCTTGGCTGTATAGATCACTGTCTCCGGCCGCGGACACAGTACCTGTGCCTGGCAGGGGTGCTACGGACAGTATCGGGTACCAACTCTGACTGGGTATTGTCATCAGAGGCAGAGGTATGATGACTGGACCCATGTCCCTGTTGGGACTGGCCAGAGCCACGTGCACGTGGTCTACTGGGATGGACAATGGACAGGCCAGCCCCAGCATTGCTGGGGCTGGTACTGCCACTACGGGAGTGGCTGTGAACTGTGGGCCGTCCGCGACCACTGCCAGCTGTTGCTGTTGCTGGCATGCATCCGCATCGATGCCGCAACCATCCCGCATAGTCCTGGCTTGAGGAAGACATGTTGTGGAGGGCATCTATTGTCTCTCCCCAATGTCTATCAATGACCTCGGTGTACGTCTGGGTGGCACCGGCAAGGTCACGGATGCTGTCATTGATAGCATTGTAATGTGCCTTCTGCGCCCTAAGTCCCTGCCTGGTGTACCGTTCCATACGCGCCTGAGCCTGCATTACAGACATAGTGGTCATAAGACCTGTGAGGGCATGCCTGCCAGGGGCAATACGTCCAGTGGTGCTCCCCCAAGAACCCCTGGACCTCCGCCTATGTGGTACCGTTCTAGGTCTATGGCTATGGCTGCTGTGAGGGAATGCAAGTGCCATGGGTACCACACTCTCCTGGTCAATGCCAACTGTATGCTGTCCCTCCCCTATGGCCATTGGTGGTGAGGGATGTAATGGCAGTATGAGTGTGCACATGGATGGGGTTGAACGCTGTGTACTGTCGATTGGCGGGCCAACGACAGACCCTGTCAAATCTCCCTGTGCCAAAATACATGTGTCATCATCACCACTATACATGGCAGTGGCTTCAGGTCGCCTGCTGCTTTTGCCAACCACTACCTCAGCAGCTGTGAGAGGAAGACAGGAAACGCACATGAACACATGCACACATGCACACATGCACACATGCACACAGGAACACATGCACACATGCACACAGGAACACATGCACACAGGAACACAGGAACACATGCACACTCCTCACTACAGCAGATATACACACACACAACAGAAATCCAAATCATACTCAATACTGGTTGAAGGTGGGTGACAGTATCACAAGGCAAACAGTCACATCATATGTGTCAGCATGCAGAATAAGTGTTGATCAAGTCCATGCAGTGTGAGTGTAGACAGCCATAGTTAATGACAGTGTACATGGCTGTGGTGCATGTGTGTACATGTTCAGTGATTGCCTACACCCTGGAACACAATGTGTACAAGGACACAACATTTTTGTGCAAGTATTATAAGCTCTGCAATGTCCTGTGCACCATCACACACAGGTATACATACCATGGCTGCATGTGTTATCTGTGTGTCACATGGATTTCCATGTCTGATTGCAGTGTCTGTGTCTGTAGCAGATAATTGTGGACACAGGTATAGCACATGCATGCTATGTACACACACGGGATGAGTGGTGCATGTATACGTGATGGGATACCAATCCTGGACATGGCCATTGTAACAGTATGGGGTGTAGTACCATTAGCTATCATCATCATGTGGTCATTCAAGGCCACTAAAGTGTGCTAGACCACCGCCTAGCATGCTGTACCTGAACCGCAGTGCCGTGGCTAAGTTTACAATTACACAGCCAAGTTGCACAAGGGTGTATGAGGTGCCCAATAGGGAGCATTGCCTAACATGACTGTGTTATGTGTTGAGGAGTGTTGCACAGCCCCATGCTAGGCCTCTAACCCTCAGGTATATTATGTGTGGTGTGTGGATGATATGTGGGATACTGGTGTGACCTGGCAGCGGGTGTCCAGTTACACTATATGTAGCATGTTGAGGTGTACCGCGTATGACAAACATGTTATGTTGTGTACATGTGTGTCAACTATGCCTATCCAATGTGCAGTACAGTGTTGCCACATTTGTGTCTGATGCTCTGTGCATTGCATGTGATTGAGGCAGCTAATGACTTTACTGAGATGTTTCACGTCTCACAGCAAACATGCACAGCATGCATTATGCGTAGGTGTGTTATGTGTACATGGCCTACACCTCCCCTATGACAGTCACAGTTCAATACCAAGTTTAAAGTGTTAACACACTCACCAACATGTATTGTCTGCCCTGCTGTCACACCAGAGGGATCTGCAAGAATATGACACAGTTTGTCAGTGGCCACAACTGTGGCATTGCTACTGTGAGTGTGCTAAACTACAGTAGAACAACGGGCATAGGTGTACAGATACTATTCAAATTATCAGTATTGCACACAATAGGCAGCACAACTGCTAAACACTGTACACATCTCACATATGCATAATCTAACAATACAGGTAACAGTAGTCTACAGCTAGGGCATGTTACCTGCACACTTCATGTCACCATGAAGGGTGGCTCCGGCCTCCATGATGACACATGTGTGATGTTGTTGCTGCTGTAGGCCAGGAGCCACCACACTTAGCAGCTGTTCCTCCACTCTGGTGAGGGCAGGATGTATGGCCACCCCACCACCTGTGGCAAGCTGTTGTCTGTGGATATCAGACACACGCCACCGGACATGTCTAATTAAATCACTGCAGTGATGGCGTACCTGCTCACATGTCCAGTTATGCATGCCTATGTCATTTACCCGACGAACAAGTTCTTGCCACAGTGCAGTACGCTCCTGCTGGTGCTGCTGGCCCTGGAAAACAGCAGGGTATAGTGCTGAACCAGGCTGTGGTGGACTTCCTGTTCCTCTGCAGCTGTGTAAAAGGGATTCTTGTGATGAGCCATAAGCCTGGAAGACAAGTAAAGGATATGTGTGAGCAAGTCATGTGGCACACTTAACATTATACAGTACAGATATCAGTTAACTGCCATATATAGCATCTGTTTGTCTGTCAGAGGATACACACATTCAATACCACATATCAGTGCTCAGCCCACAACTGGCTGACAGTGCCTGCCACACTCCATATAACACACCAGTATACACCAGTACTCAGCACACTGTTTGGGATCCAATGCACAGCCTTGCCAGGGGGGTACATATCAAGCTAATGCATGCAGAAATATGTCATTCATTGCAATGAATGTGAAGTACAGTTACAGTATAACTAGGAACCCACCCTAGTCGATGATGCCATACCCCTACCTAACATATGTGCACAGTTGTTAATATAGCTGGCATACTGCTGTAACAGAGTATACATGTTGCTAGGTACACACGCAAACCCTGCATCACACATGTGATTGTGGACATGGTACAGGCATCATTACACACACATCAGACATTCATACAACACACAAATGTATGACACAGATGAGCATTTCCTGTGTACCTTACAGTACTGTGTGCCCCTACTTACAGATACCTATGCCTGAGGTATGTAATCTGTGCAGACTACAGGAAACACAAAGCAGTGTTACCAGGGAATGTGAACATACACCATACTGTGCTGTTTAGGCCTACAGCTTCAGGTGGTACAGTGGTTCAAATGTCGGCTGGATTTACCAGCAGTACCACTTACTGAGCATACATGTATTGCTTCAGCCTACGATGGGACACCACAGTCGTACACAAGGAACTACGTCACAACATATACCATCCTACTATGTCTGCATCCCAATAACTGACACATCTTACTCTGGCCTCACACCTAAGACACAAACGACCATGACAGAAACAACCTCACACTAAGCTATCACACCGTTACAGACCTTGCACACATTCACTGTCACACTCATTCCACCTGACATAGCAGGTATTGCACTGTGTACATGTCTGTGTGCATTGCATCATAAGTAGGTAATACGCTATTGGCCCTGGGGCCTACAGCAGGCTAGCCATATGCTACTCTGGCCTTTGACACACATGTAATTAGATTTCACTTCCTCCTGTCAACCAGATACACAGAGATGATTTCCAGGGCATGTTACCTATCCCCCAGACAATCAGGGGTATGTATGACATCTGCTACTGAGGAGCCTTGTTTGTTAATGCTAGGTGGTTTACTCCAGAGTATGGTTTACTCCAGAGTATGGCATATTTGCCAATAGGAGCCTATCCCTCCAGCATGTGCTGTTTAATGAGGTTGTGGGGATTAGGGACCTAGGCCGTGTAGCCCGGTGGGATTGTGAGGTGTTGACATGGTGGTTGTCTGACTGCTATGGGTGTGACATACCTCTGTATGTTCGGCAGAGGTAACCTCTGGGTGGCCGGTATGCAACGCACTGTAGCTGTGGTTATGTGAGTCAGTCTGCATAGGGTATGTGTTTCAGGGCAGTATTACCCTTTGTGAGGTATGTCTGTGGCCTTTCCACTTGCTGTAGTTGTCATGTGAGGTACATACCACATGGGGCATTGTGATGAGTACAGGGGAACACTGACCTATATTTCCGTACATGACACATTGTTTGTGATGACATGTACCATGTAGACAGATTACAAGACTAGTGTGGCACTGTGAATATCAAAGGGGAGGCTACTGTCCACCTGTGTCCCATGTTCCCTTCTGACACCTTCAGTGTTAGTCAGGCAACCACCTATCTGGTAGTTAGTGGGTAAAGTGTTTTGGAATGGGGTATGGCACTGCAGTATCAACACTGGTGTTCAGTCCATGCCTTGGTCACCAGGCACCTGTTGCAATACATCTGACCCTGTGTCTCCCTCTCTCACTATAAATATATATATATATATATATATATATATATATATATATATATATATATATATATATATATATATATATATTTATATACATATATATATATATATATATACATATCTATATATATATATATATATATATATATATATATATATATATCTATATATATCCATATATATCCATATATAGCTGTATATATCTATATATTTCTATATATATATCTATATCTATATATGTATATATCTATATATCTACATATCTATATATCTGTATCTGGGTTCATGTCAGTCCACCGACAAGTCGGAAGACCGACATTCACTCCACCGACACATGAAAAGATCGACAGCGCAAACACGGACATTTAACAGGTAAGACTTTTAATTTCACTAATCATGCCTACCACACATGCATAACACTGCCACACTTACTAAACCATGGTAGGCATGATTATCGAAATTAAAAGTCTTACCTGTTAAATGTCCGTGTTTGCGCTGTCGATTTTTTCATGTGTCGGTGGAGTGAATGTCGGTCTTCCGACTTGTCAGTGGACTGACATGAACCCCTGTATCTATATATGTATATATCTATATATATACATATACATATATATATATACATATATATGTATATAAACATATATATATATATATATATATATATATATATATATATATATATATATATATATATATATATATATATATATACATACACACATACTTGTAAACATCCACTGCTGTACATATACATGCACATATATGCACATATACTGCCCACCTTTCATGGTGGGAATATCAATTATGGAACAGTTGTGAGACATACAATTATGTAATAATATTGCACAGTGTTGTGCAGAATGCATTTTGCTGTCCTCAGGCCGTATAGCCTTAGCAGACCTCACTGGCTGTAACTCAGTCCCACAGCATTTAGCCACCACATGACATATACCTGCACTGCTTGCTGTTTTTCAATGCCACACACTACAACCTACATAGATATGTGCACATAGCAACCTTCAAATACATATATATGTCCAGCCTTCACTAACAGTTGCAGTATGTTCCTTGCCCTATTCACATCTGCATATTCATATAGATACAGACTGCTACCACATAAGGAGTGTTCACAGTATGTAGAATACCCTTCAGACACATCATTCGGATGCCAGCAAATACATCAGTGTTACATACCTTACCTTTGTATTTCTCACCTCTGTCTGTTGTACCTGTTGATGTTTTCTTTTCTTTTTTTTTTTAGGTTGGTGTCTTCAACTGCCTCTGTTTGTTTTTTGTTTTTGTTTTGGTTGGTTGGTGTCTCCAACTGCCTCTGTTTGCTGTTTTTCTTTTGTTTTGGTTGGTGTCTCCAACCGCCTCTGTTTGTTTTTTTTTTTTTTTGGGTTGGTGTCTCCAACTGCCTCTGTTTGTTGTTATTTATTGGGTTGGTGTCTCCAACTGCCTCTGTTTGTTTGTCTGTCTGTCTGTCTGTCTGTCTGTCTGTCTCTCGCTCTCTCTCTCTCCAGTTGCTGCAATGATATTATTGCATGTGTGGACAGCAAGTACAGGCTGCTTTTGTATGTATCTGCACATGTGCATGTGATGGCCTCTGCACCAATTGATGCCCACCATTTAGTAATTGCATGCAGCCTGCTGTGTGGTAATTGCAGTTCTCACTGTGATTTCAGGACACTGCTATAAATGATAGGTTAGGTAGGTGTAGGCCTTTCAGTTTTGCAAGGTGGGGACCATACTTGTTTGCTGTGGACACTGTTGTGTCAGTCAGAAGGTTGGTATATGTCTCATATCTGAAGCTGGGTTGTAGCCAGTGAAATGCATGTTGTACTGAAACCTGACTGTTGCTTCTTCAAGTACACTCTTCTCAGTGTGTAAGTTTACTCACACCTCCTAATGCTAACACTGGATACATGGGAGTATGTACTTTCGTTTGGAATTAGGAAATTAACTGGCATACAACAGTAGTTATTGCAATGTATTCCTATGGCTTTCCTATTTTCCCTTTACATTCACTCCTTGTAATGCATGTTATATTTCTTGATTGCAATATATTCCTATGGCTTTCCTATTTTCCCTTTACATTCACTCCTTGTAATGCATGTTATATTTCTTTCAGCACCAAGTTATTGTATATCTGCTGTGGCTTTGTGGTACATCATGCAGACTGGTGAGTCCAAGGTGTGGGGTTTGAGACTGACAAGGGTATTTTATTTTGCTGCTGAGCAATACAAGGGCCTTGTCATACAGAGTGACTAAGGCACTTTTAAGCAGTTGTAAGTGGGTTTGCGCAACACTTAGCAATGCTTAGCTACGCTTAGCTGAGCTTTTTGTATTTTAGCAATACTAAGCTAAGCTTAACTTAGCTCATTTTATGTTCGCAATACTAAGCTAAGCTTGGCGTAGCTTATCATATCTTAGCAATGCTAAGCTAGGCACACACATGCGCACACTGGTGCAAACCCGCTTACTTCTGTTTACAAGTGCTCACTCCCGCTAACCCCCGCACTCATGTCTTTGACAGAAAAGTAAATGGGGAGATAGGAATGTGGTGATAATGGGTGCTCAAAGAGGGGAAGACAGTAGGTAAACTAGCTTGGGATGTAAACGATGGGTGTGGAGAAGGTCCATAGCTGCCCATTTCTTTACCAGCAGCAGCTGTGCATATGCAATACATTAGGTGGGATATTTGAAACCTTCAACCCCTGAGAGAGGGGTGAGGACATCTAAGTATGTTGTGCTACCAATTATGAATATCAGGCACATGCACTGTTTGTGAACTGCTATACTGTCATTAGTACGTTACTCACATCTGAACAGTTTGTGGTTTGTGTTGACATTAGCACAGTCTGCTCAGGACAACTGGACATATTTCTGTACTGTGTATGCCTACCTACACCCTTGGTTGTGCCTGACTACACAGGTATATAGTACCTTTGGGTAGGGGTGCAGAACTGCAGTGTGCATTATTTATTATCGTGTGATGTTTATCTTAGTGAACATGCAGAGTTGCTGTGTACCTGTAAGTCTATGAAGGCTTGTAGTCTGTCTGAGTAGCTCCCACCTGTGGACATATCCAGATGGTAGACAGAGGTCAGCCTAGTATTCTTTGACTGTGCACCACAGCAGTCTTTTCAGCACCTGAACAATGGCATTGTCACAGGTGGTTGCTAGCAGTTCATGGCTACATCCTTTTCTATTTCTGTGTTGTACTGCTACATAAGGGCATGCTTGTGGGATTCATTCTACAGCTATTTGCAGAGTGTTTAACAGCAGACAAGCTGATATGCCTGTGTGTTTCTGACTCTTCCAGGCCTCAGATACACTCACGTATATATTTGAACAGCCTCAGGGAAAGGTACATATAACTGGGATACACCTGTCATATAGTTCAGACATTTTGCAGTTCAGACTTTGGGTGATTCAGAGCATTTCTATTGCTACACCTTTACTGATGTGCAAGCAGTGTCTACACTCACTTATTGACATTTGTTATTAAGTGAGATTCAACACCTTTCTGCCTACTGTTAGTACATTAAACAGGGAGTCAGAGGGGCACAGCTAACATTTGTTTACAAATCAGGGTCATCACTGTAGAGCAGTCACTGTTGGGAGGTCTGGCCTGTGACCTATGCAAATATGCCAGTGTGTATCCTGCTCTGATACTGTGTGGGGTTTGTAAGCTGCTACTGTAGCCTTATTCCCTACTAGCATGGCTGATTCTCATTTCACAGTCATGTCATGCAATTCAACAACACATGCTGGTTAAGGCCCACAGAACAAGATTTGTGTTATGCCATTCCTATTTTCCCTTTACATTCACTCATGGTAATGCATGATAAATTGCTTTCAGCACTAAGTTACTGTATATCTGCTGTGATTTAGTGGTACTTCATGCAGACTGGTGAGTCCAAGGTCCCGGGTTCGAGACTGACAAGGGTATTTTTATTTTGCTGCTGAGCAATACAAGGGCCTTGTCATACAGAGTGACTAAGGCACTTTTAAGCAGTTGTAAGTGGGTTGGCACGGGTTTGCGTGACGCTTAGCAATGCTTAGCTAAGCACACACAAGCTCACACTCGTGCACCTCCACTAACTACTGCTTAAAAGTGCTTACTCCCACTAACCCCCGCGCTAATTTCTTTTAAAGAAAAGAAAATGGGGAGATAGGAAAGTGGTGAAAAAGGGGGCACAGAGAGGGACAGACAGTAAGAAAACAAGCTCGGGATGTGCAGGAAGGGTGTAGGGAAGGCCCATAGCAGCCCATTTCTTTAACAGCGACAGCTGTGCATATGTTGAAAATTTGGAGTGAGTTTTGAGACCTTCCACCACTGAGAGAGGGGTGAGGACAACATAGTTTGTTGCACTGCCAGTTAGAATTATCGGTGTACATGTCCTATGGACATGTGTGCAAAATGGGAAGCTATGTATGGGGCGTAATTTTTTTTCGGGTACAGATTGCCCTTTTTTTTTTTCAGGTGAGAGTGGTAAGTGAGGTAGGGGAAATAGATATATTTGGGGAGGTAGGTTGAGGAGGTAAACAGACAAGACAAACAAGATGCATACAGGGGCGGAATTTGACACATGGGGTGGGTGAACACAATTGACGGGGAAGGTTATTTGGAAATCGCAAGCCCATGAGCCCACAGATGGTAACAGTGGAACTGAGATCCCCACCCATGGGCAGTCACCACCGCACCTTCACAGCCCCAGCGGTGGCTGTGCTGGGGGCTGAGTAGGACGGGCAGGCTCCCCCATGAGACGCGCCACTCTCGGCTCAAGCTGGCGTAGGGAATCAGCAACTGAACGCTGGATCTCCCTATGCACCACAGCCCGGACCCTTCGAAGGGTGATGGGTGGCCCTTCTCTGCCCACGCTTGCATGGGGGGACAAGCCCCATCCTCTGCAGCGCTTCCACCTGAAGGTGGCACAGGACCAACGGAGGAGGGGAGTCCAGATTGGGCACCAGAGCCACTGGTGCCAGGTGCACTTGCCAACTGAGGAGGGACAGGTGGGTCTGCTGGGACCGGCCTTCCCATACGTTCTGTGATTCAGTGTGTTTCATTACAACATAAACAACAGCATTCCAGATTAGTTGTAACAGCATGCAGTAATATTCCCATTAACCCAACACACCACAGTTCCAACAGTTGAACAGCAAACATAACACATGCATATATTGAACAACAGTGGTTATTCCAACCGCATGCAGGGATGATTGGTAGCAACAGGCCACCATGAACGTGGTGTTTGAACAGGGCACATGCATCAACATGAGTGCAAATATTTATGGAACAATAGAACATATCATCATCATCATCCCCTTTTTCCCATTTACATGGGGTTGGGGTATCGTATTAACTGTCGCCAACTCTCTCGATTCAGTGCCACTCTCCTGCCTTCTTCAACACTCATGCCTGATTGTCGCAGATCTTCTTTCACACAATCCATCCACCTCTTTGCTGGACGCCCCCGCTTCCTCTTACCTTCTTCCTGTCTGTCCCAAATCTCCCTCACCAGATTGTCTTCTGCTTTTCTACACATGTGCCCATACCATCGTAATCTGTTTTCTTTGATCTTTTCTGCAATTGGAGCTACTTTGGCTTCTGCTCTTATGTCCTCATTTCTTTGCCTGTCCCGCAGTGTGGATCCTACCACCTTTCTCAGGCACTTCATTTCCATCACCTCTAGCTTCTTCAACTGTTCTGCCTTTACTGCCCAGGTTTCTGTACCATACAGTAGTACTGATCGCACCACTGTCTTGTACACCTTACTTTTCAGCTTCTTTGGCATTCTTCTGTCATATACTACACCTGATACTCTATGCCAGTTGGCTGCAGCCCCTCTGATTCTAGCTTTGACCTCTTCATTCAGACTACCCTTCTCCTCAACCACCCCCCCAGATACTTGAAGCTGTTTACCTGTTCCACTATCTTCCCATCTATCTCTATTCTCAGCTTTTTCTGATTTCCCCAATCTGCTGCCATTACCACTGTCTTATCTGTGCTTAGTTTCATCCCATGTGCCTTCAGATTTGCATTCCATTCTCCTATCCTTTGCTGGAGTTCTAGATCAGAGACTGCCTGTAATGCCATATCATCTGCATACAGCAGCTTTGTTGCTCTGACCCCTCCAACCTGTTTGCTGATGTAGTCCATTACCAGTTTGAACAGTAATGGGCTCAGAGCTGAACCCTGGTGTACACCCACTCCCACTGGGAACCCCTCAGTGAGGCCAAACACTGTTCGTACTTGAGTCACTGGGTCCTTGTACATAGCCTGTACTAATTCTACCAATGTTTCTGGGACTTCAGACCACCGCAGTACTGCCCAGATCAGCTTTCTTGGGACCTTGTCATATGCTTTCTCCAAGTCTAGGAAAGCCCAGTTTGACTCTCTCCTCTTCTCTAGTTTCTTCTCAAGTATCTGTCTCAATGCAAACATCGGGTCAATTGTGCTGCATCCTGATCTGAATCCGAACTGTTCATCTCCCATCTTACATTCTACTATACTGCGTATCCGTTTATCAATCACCCTGTCCAGAACTTTCATGCAGTGTGGTAGGAGTTTGATGCCTCTGTACTGTCCACAGTTGTGGATGTCCCCTTTGTTCTTGTACACTGGCACGAGTATGCTTATTCTCCAGTCATCTGGGATACGCCTTTCTCTCCACACTGCAATTAGTACCCTCAGGAGATATAGGACATATATCCCAACAAATATTTAAGATTACACATACCCATTGAGGTGCGGAATTTCATGGTTTATGCACAAACAGTAGGGTGTAGAAAAAACTTCCATTAACATCTTAGAAACACTTTTACTCTACACTACATTCCTAGTGACTGCAGGTGTATATTCCCTACATGTATTATTACACTTGCCACCATGCATTAGGTTGTGTAGTGGGTTTGGCTAGTTCAATCTATACTTGAACTATATCTCACATACTAACTGTCCAGGATGCAGATGTTACTGCTACATATTTCATGACTGCATTTATATTTCTTTATATACATATCTGGATGTTTTTACATGACATTTTCACTTCTAATTGTACAGAACCCTGCATTTATTGAAGCACACTTACTTTTCTGGGGAACATATTAGCATGCTACTCATGTGCCAGATTTACTTATGCATGCCAGCCAGTAACTGACTGTTGAGGACTGTATATTTACTTCACAGCTACTACCACTTCCATCACCCACTTTATATGGGACTGCAGAACTCTGGGTTGCCAGCACTTTCTAACACATTACTATTTGTAAAATGCAAGGGTACAACAACATTTCATACTAAGTGAAACAGACACACTCTGGGTTTTAGACCTTTATTAATGACATTACACACTTTTCCACAGGCTCACTCCTTTATTTCTTTTAACGGTATATATGGCAGACATGTTCACGACATATTATACCTTTATTAATAGGTTAGCACACTCTTTTTTTAGGCTCACTCGCATATTATTTTATATGACAGGGCCTGAAGAGATATTCCAGACATTTGTTACCTTTCTTAATGGGTTACTACACTCTTTTTCTGCCTGGCGGCGCAGCCTTAGCAGCCTATCAGCATAGGCTTGCGGATTCGTAACACGGTCACCTGCAGCTGTAAAGTAAATGAATAGATATTGAGACATTCCTATCCGTTATGCATACTCCATTTTAAATCCTTACATACTGCATTCCATGGCTACATACTCAGTTGTGGGGCATCCTGCATCCCACTGGCCTCCTGTATCCATTGGTTCAGGTGGTCCTCCTTTCGTCTCTTCAGGTCCGCATGGTGGTGACGGACCTGCTCACCAGTCCGGGGAACGCCTGTGGCACTGGTGAGGTCACGAGCTAACTGGTTCCAATCCTTTGCCTTAAACTCCATCCCTTGGAACTGGCCCTGCAGGAGTCTTGCCTGGCCCTGCAGGAGTCTTGCCCCATGATGGTGGACTAGGAGCCAAACCATGTATTTGGACTCCTCGGTGCCCCATCTCTGCGCTCAGAAGCACACTCCCTCTCCAACACCAGACATTCTGACCGCAGATGTGAGCTACAATCAGTTATGGCGTGTATTCCCACCTGTGGGGCTTAAATATGTCGCATTTCCCACACGTTTTTGTGATTGGCCATTTTGTAAAATTCTCGGCTGACTGCAGACCTGCTTAGTAATGGTTAAACTACCATTCCTAAGTTTCTGAATGTTAATAGTGGCTGTTTCCCCTATCTTGTCATGGCTTAGTGGTTCTGTACTTTGATTATGATGCAAAGGGTCCTGGGTTCAAACCTTGTCATTCTTTTATTTTAATACTGTCTAGACAGGTTAGGGGGTGTGGCTGTGTTTAAGCAACTTAGCTCTACGTTGCTCCCCTGTGCCCTACGGTGCCCTGGTTGGCGTGGCGCGTATGTCCAAGCAAACACATTGCGCTGGGTAAAGCAGTATTAAACGTTGGGCAACTCTATTGTGCTGGGTAAAGCGCTATTACACTATGGGCAACTCTGTTTAGCTGGGTGAAGTGCTATTAAACTATGGGCAACACTGTTTAGCTGGATAAAGCGCTATTAAATTATGGGCACCTCTGTTTAGATGGGTATAGCGCTATTAAACTATGGGCACCTGTGTTTAGCTGTGTAAAAAGTTGCTTAATGGCAGGCTATTATATATCTGGGTCTTTTCAAAATATATATTTTGTTCGCTGATACATTGGCCATGTCACTGCTTTTAATAAAATTTTAATCGTATTTGTCTGGTATTATTTCAAATACTGATTTAAAACATAAATAAGAAGGGGAGTGGTGGGACTCGAACCGTGAATGCCTTCTCTTTGTGCATACGCTCTACCATTATGCTATTGCTATTTGGATTAATTTGCATAAGTAGTTCTTATATGCTCTTCAGTGTCACAATTGCTAACTGTGGTTAAGCAATGGGCACACCCGCACAAACAAGCGCAAATACGAGCAGCTATATTGTGGATTTAAAAAAAATATATATTTTCCTTTTTATAACTCTGATGGGGGTTTACAGTGTCAGGGAGTGTGGTGTTGGGTGCAAGTACATTTGAGCGGACTCGCTGTTGTCTGTTGACATTATGCTTTTTAAAACCTTGCAGGGGCGTGGACTTTTAAACTGCTTGACAGTCGGACACGCCCCCTGCTTTCCTACTCAGTCCGTGTAAGAGTTACGGATGAGTCCGTGTGCCCTCATGAATATTCATGGCACGCTGACGTCATACCATTCAACTGCAGCCTCCGAGTGAGACATATTAAGTCTTACACGGAGGTTTCGTGAATCCGGCCCAAGGTTTGATTATGAAGATCATGAAAAGAAAATTTTAATATTATTTTACTGTATAAAGGCCTTACTATACTAATAAATAGCTTATTCATTTGTTATAAAACCATACCTCAGTGGGACTGCATGCACCATTCTCCACTATGTTACTCAGGATGTAACCCTTCCACCAAAATCTTATAGCCCACCCATCACATTCCACCAGCTGCTGTCTATGGAGTGGTATGATCCTATATTAATAAATGAAATGCTTTGGCTCTGTAATTTACATACTTTTTAATTTCTCATTTCCTTTCTTTGAAATGGTGTCCACTGATTGAAGATTTTAATTTGCTCCCAACCAATGCTTCATACAAAGGTACTGAAATGTATTTATTTTTTTAAACAGAAGTCTTTTTTAATAATTACAGTGGCTATAGTTCTGTTTGTAAGGATACTGTTCATGTTGTAATGTGAAAGTAGTCAGTGCACAAGTATTTTACATTTCACTTCTTTTATTTATTCTTTTTTGAAAATGTAGCATCCTCATTTTTTTAGTCTTTTGCTGTGCATAATTCCAAAAAGTACTGATACTTAACTTGTAAACCTACATTATTGAAGTGTTCATCACTGTGTTCTCTGTAGTTAAGCAACAATTAAAATATCTGTTTACTACATATGATGGCTTTAAGTGTGCTTAACTTTATCTGTCCTGATGAAATCTCATTCCCTCCTTTCCCATTATATACGGTCACTTACTTCTCATTACACTTAACACATAGAGAAAAAATGTATGCTCTCTTACCTTTAATTTCTACCGAACTTAAGATATTTCCCAGCAATTTATTATTTATAACCCAGGCTTTCTGCAGAAGACATGCAGCTGAGCTAGTATTACTGTATCTGCCTGCAGTGAAGTCCTCATTGTGTTGTACTAACGGAACAGCAACTTCCACTTCAGCTGAAGACAGCGATCTGACTATGCTGGAGTGGAGGCAGGAAAGGAACATACCAGTGCAGAAGATATAGGACAAAATGAGAAGACAGACACAGTTAAATACATTTTCAATGTGCTGCTAATACACATTCTGTTCAATAAATTACAGATTTCTTGAAATGCCACATTCTTCAGTTTAATTGACACTGGTAAAGATAACACCGGGAAAAAGTCATACATTTGTGAAACATTAGTTTTTAGTCACTTCATGGAGGTCAGGTTTTTACTATATTAGGTCTCAGTAAAATTAAACTTATGAATTCTGTGTTCCACCCAAAACTTGGGAGGGGGCACTCCAAGAAATGCACATTGACATTAATGTGAAATTTTATTCACTTTAGACAATTTTCTCTGTCGTCATTTGCTAACATATAACACTGAAACAATTTCACTGTTCATGTCTCAACAGAACAGCTTAGGTGCAAAAGATAACACTACCTGCTGTAAAAGGAAAACAAACATATGAGGCATTGTTTCATTCTTAACTATTATCATTTTCTCTTGGTTGAATTATATTATAATCACACCATGAGAAATTAAAGACTCGGACAAGGACAACTTGCTGTATTAGACTTCTTGGCCTGATAGGGCAAGAACAGCTGTTGACTGAGCTACTGGTGGACAAGGGAGCAAGTTCAAAGGGGTGAGCGGTGTGTCATTGTACAATCTTCTCCATGCTAAAAATAAGGAACTATATATACATATATTTTTTATTCACAGCTAATGCTATTTTATGTGACATTAAATTTTAACAGATATTTTCTTCTGGCTTTAGGGGTTGCCACAGCGGATCACCTGTCCACTCATGAATGGCAGTGAAGTTTTTACAGTGTTGAGTTGCCAGCCCAGCACCCGACCTTCCACAGAAGGCACACATATGCACACACTCATGCCTAGAGCCAGTTTGGAGTAGCCAATCCACCTACAGCATGCCTTTGGGATGTGGGAGGAAATCCACATGACCACAGGGAGGACATGCAGACTCTATACAGAAGGCACCCCAGCCTAGGATCGAACCAGAGAACCTCTTGCTGTGAGGTGGCAATGCCAACTGTTGCACCACCAACAAATATAGTTCATGGTAAAAAAAAATTAGCATGTGATATACAAATCAAGGAGATCCATATGGATAGCACAGTGAATAGCATTGTTTCCTCACACTAAGAAGTTCTGTGGTTTGATTCTCTGCTGGGTTGCCTTCTGTGCAGAGTATGCATGTTCTTCCTGTGCTTGCATGGGTTTCCTCTGGGTGCTCCATCCACATTCCAAACACATGCAGTAAGTGGATTGGGCACTCTAAATTTGCCATGGGTGTGAGTGTGTGGTATAGAAGAACAAGCACCACAGGGCTAGCCACCTGGCAGCGTGAACATTGGTTGTAGATGATTGCCATTGTTGATTTGACTACCTGTCCCTGTGTGCAACATAAAAAAATAAAAAATGGGGAAAAAGGAGATGTGGATGGATACTGACTATTTTGCATATAAAGGCAATTTTAATAAGATTTCAATGTATATTTCTTGTGTTATTTTTATTAAAATACTGTATTATCTTCATTTTCTTTACATTTTTAGATGTTATAATACCATGCTGTACCTGAATGGTATATTCATGAAATGTAGAGTAACATTTTCACTAGTTTTTTACAGTATCATAGTTCTAGTGACATAAAAAATCAAAAGACTAGTGATATTACTGGCTATTTACAGTAAACAACTTGAAAGGATGAACTTAATATACTAAGTTTTTATATAGAAAATGATGCTCTGTTGATAACAGACCAAGATGCAAATATTTCATAATTGTACTAGTTTAGAATTATATAGTTAAAAATGATTATTAGTAACAGAGTAAAGACAATTAATATATATTTTACTTTTTTTAGTCATCCTGAAAAATTCCGTATTGTAACTGGCATTAATAAACTTTCAGAAATTAAAGATGCCAGTCAGCTGTTAAAAATTAGCAAAATCATCATGCATGAAGAATATTCTGAATCCACAACTAAGAATGACATTGCACTAATTAAACTAGTAAATCCCATCAGCTATACTGACTACGTCCAACCTGTCTGCATCCCGTCCATAGAGGAGACACAGACATTAGATCTGTGCTTTGTCAGTGGCTGGGGGCATTTTACACGAGAAGGTAAGCAGCTTAACTTACACCACTAAGCATTTGCTGTTGTGTAACTTTTTATCTGCAGTTTGCCAGAATGTTTTTCTCTACATCAACATAGAGATTTCAGGTAGTGAGAGTTATAATCTGTTACGTTACATGATGTTATGCTTCACTATTTATACATAGGCAAAAACAGTGTAGCATATTTTAGCAAAGTTTTGAAAAACAGTTAGACTCATTGCATTTGAATAAATGGACGATGCTGAAGAAAAAAATCATGTATTTGGTAGTCACAGAGATATAGGTTGATCTTTTGGTATTCTGAGATCTGATGTTGTCTTCTCCATTCATTCTTCAATACATGGGACTTAGATCCAAACTCACACGTGGCTTTGGTCACTTTAAAGCTTTGGATCCAGTGCTCAGACTCCTCCTTCTACCCTTAATCCCCAAGTGCAGAAAGAGCTTCCCCAAGATCTCATTTGCCTCCTTCAGTGCTGGATTGATCTTATTGTTCTAGCATAGATGTTAGAAAAACATTTGTTATAATCTCAGATAAGGGTTTATCTTAGTTAAACCTCTCAGATAGATTCCGTGTCCCTTTTTCCTTCTTTCTCTTGCAGTTAAAAAAAAGACATGGCAGTGTTTCTTAGTATTTGTTATGTAGTGTTAAGTAGTTGCTAATATTTAAAAAAAAACTTTAAGACTTGTATTGCTTAGTATTGGTGTATCTTTTAGAATAGTTGTTATTGTTGTGATTGTTTTTGCTCTTTTTTTCTCCATTTTTTGACGTGTGTGAGTTTGATGGCCTTTCTATTGGTATGCATGGATTTGGATTTGGTTGTACGGCCAATTGTCGAATGCACCATGTTGAACTGCAAAATGCCAGTTCGGCATAATTGTGAATGCAATTATGTTGAAGCCCCAAACATCCCCTCCTTTTTGACCCATGGTAGCGCTTGTTTAGGTGGTACAGCAGTCAAAAATGTCGAATTTTGAATTTTATATGACATTTCGATCATTCGACATCTAAATCTTCGACATTTAAGTTCAGAGAACACCCTGTTTGACAATTGGCAGTATGACCAAATCCATGTAAACCCTTTCTATTATAGCAAACAAGCTTACTGACTTTAAGAAGCACATGTCCTGCACACAAAAACTCCCCAATTCAGATGCAGATGCTAAATGTGTGGACTGTCTTGGCCCCTAGTATCTGTATGTGTCCTACTCAATTTGCGAGGCCTGTGGTCAAAAGGCTCCAGTAGAGAAATGTAATCAATTGATACTTAAGGGTCTTCTTCAAACTACTGGAGAAAACCCTCTTCAGCTTTGGGGAAGTCAGTGATCTCTACATCTTCAGCTTCCTCTGCTTCATCTTCCAAGAGGCAGGAAAAAACAAAATCTTCAGAAAAGGGCAAGGACAAATCAAAGTTTTCTAGAAAATGGTCTCTGGACCCTACACCTTCATTGTCCCTGGCACCAAAAATCATTACATCTTTGGAACCAAAGTTTCTTTCTGATAAGATTATTATTGCATCCATGACTCCCCCTAAGCTTTCTGGAGCCTGTCTCCCTGAGACTAAGATCTCTGATTTTACAAGACAGAACACCATACTTGTCCAGGCCCCCCCCCTTCAGCGTTGCCCTTTAATTCAGTTACATCTTCTCCGAGCCTCATTGAAGCAGACATGAACAGGATGATGAGGAGTTTTATTCAGACCCAGATCCAGTTAGGGGTATTCTCATCTCCAATCACTGTAAGATTTGCAAGAACCATTTCTCCCTGTCACTCCCTGATGGCTCCTTCTCTGATACATCTTCTTGGATTGTAGCTCCTTGATCCATCTCTTGCACATGGTAGATCTGCATCAGAGCTGAACCTACATATTTCTTCAACCCTAGTGGGTTCTCTGATGAAGTCTGCTCTGTCCCTATCACAGCCATCTGAGTTCTGGAAACATAATGTTGGCACTGACTCAGACCAAAAATCGGATCCAAGGTCTTCAGATCCTTTCCTTCCCTTAGGAGCCTTGATGTTAGATAGTTAAGTCTCTGGCAACCACCTCAGACACTAGCCGAATGCTTCCAGGGTTGAGTCACCTCAGAGAGTTTCAGTTCTCAAGGCTAAAATCCCTGCATCCATTTTGGGCTCTGTGTTCAAGGCTTTTAACAGAGTACTCCCCCAGCCTAGAGTAAAGTCTTCTCTTTCATAGTCAGCTCTAACTCTTCCCCATGGGATTTCCCAGGGTCCACAGCCTGCTATCCTAGTTTTTTCAGGGAGGATAGTTCTTGAAAGCCTTGAACCTATTCTCCCAACGTTTCTCAGCCCTCCCCTGAGCAACTCACAGAGGAGATTCACAAAAAACATAAGTGTAAAGGGAGACAATTGGATTTCCCAGAGGAATATCCAACCACTGACACTGATTTCAATGAAGGAGAAGATTCTCCCAGATCCCCCCTTGAGAATGTCTCATTCAGAGATAGATTTTCAAACATCTTAGACAGACAGGGTGTTGGTCTTCCCAAACTCCTTCTTCTGAGGAATTAGTCTTTCTCAAGGCTTTCAGCTCTGGCCCATCTACTTCTTGGGTGGTGCCCCCCACTGATAAAATAATTGATTTGATCTCATCCTGGGCATGGAAGGAACGTGACACAGTTGAACCTATTTCCAAGAAGCCTGATAAGTTCTTAGTTGCTCTGAAGGGACAAATACACTGGAGCAATGGCCCAGCAGTAGATTCCATGATTGTGGAGGAAGCCACCAAAAAGGAGCTCACAGAAGAAAGCTCCTCTGCCCATCCACCAAACAGAGAGTCACATACTTTGGACAGATTCAGGGAACAGGTCTATACCTCATCTACTTTCTTAATGAGAGCACTTGGTTACCTGTCACACCTTACGCAGAACAAATTGGTAAAAGAGATCTCCAATTTTCTCTCTCAAAGGCTTTTACTGTGGATCAGAAAAAAAACTATTGATTCTCAGTTGGCTATCCTACAATCTTTATCCAATGTCTTTATGCAGATGGCTGTGGTTTAGTCCATTCTTCCACTGTTGAGGAGAAATAACTGGATGTGTTTGATAGATCTTCAAGATGCATACTACCACATCAAGATGGAAAGGTGCTCCAAGAAGTATCTCCCCTTCTGGCTGAGACACAGTCACTTCCAATGCAGAGCTCTACCCTTTGGACTCACCACAGGTATTTACCAAATGCATGGCTGTAGTGGCAGCTCAATTATGGCTGTAGGGTTTTGAGTGTTCCCCTATTTGGACAACTGGCTCATTACTGCACCTTACAGGGAACTAGTCATTCAGGCCAGGGATTCCTTACTCTACTTGTGATGAACCGGGAATAATAGTTAACTTACAAAAATTCAAAGTACAACCAGTTCAATCTCTGGAATTCATTGAAGCACTTTTGGACACAAGATCTTTGATAGTGAAACACCCTCATCGTAGATCTCATCCCTCCACCAACAATCTCAACAATCCTACCAGAAGCCACCTGTCAAAATAATTCTTCACCTTTTAGGCTCCATGGCTGCCTGCATTATGTTAATACCAATAGTCAGGTTCTACAGGCAAGTTCTTCAGTGGACCATGGTGGCTCAGTAGTTGATCAAGGAACAACCACTGTCCTCTCTGGTCTTCCTCACAAATATTTGCATTGATCACATGCAGTTTTGGATAAGTTCTCCTCCTCTTCATCAGGTCTGTCCTTTCATTCTCTCCATCCCACAAGCCACAGTGAGATTGGATGCTTTCCAACTGGGGTGGGGACTATCCAGGCAGATGATCTTAAACAAAAGTCACTTTTCACATCAATATTTTGGAGATGAGAGCAGTCCTCTAAGCATTGCTGGCCTCTCAGGACTCCCTCCCCTTGGGTGTGTGTTCTATCTAAACAGACAACATGGCTGTGGGTTGGTATATCAAGAGACATGGAAGAACCAGGTCTTACATTTGTGTTGAGAGGCCATGTGAGTATGGCAATAGGAAACATCTTGTCAATGCTTTTTTTCTTGCAACACATATCTCAACATCCTTGCGGACAGGTTGAGCAGATCCATTCTACTTCCTCATGCATGCTCCCTCAATCCATTCATAATAGAGCAGATTTTCAGCCACTGTGGCCAGCCTTGTTGCATTCTCTTTACATCTCCCATGAATACCAAATGCAACAAGTTCTTTGCTCTAATACCCATAAGGTGGAGTCACCCAGGGACAGACTAACACACCCTTGACCCCCATGACTCCTTTATGCCTTTCCTCCAACACTGTTGATCTCAAAAGTTCTTACAAAAAGCATCAGCACTGAAGGTCAAAATCATTCTCATAGCACCGTATTGGTCTTGACAAGTGTGGTTTTCCTTCTGGTCTCATCTAGTTTACCATCCCTGGGTGCTGGTCTCAGACTCAGATTTACTATTTCATCCATCAGGGTTGCCTCACCAAATATTCAGGCTCTCAAATTAACCACATGGTTTCTCCATTTCCAATGATAGTTCAACAGTCAAGGGTTTCCCCCAAATTTGTCCACATTCTAACTTCCTCACAAAAATCTTCCCCTAGGAAACTCTACATGAGCAAATGGAAAAGGTTTTCTGTTTGGGCTATGAAGAAAAACACTGACCCTTTTCAGCCCCTCTCCTAGCAATTTTGGACTTCCTGGCACACCTTTTTCAATGTACAGCCAGCTATTCCACTATCAAGGTGGAATTATTTGCTGTTTCTTCTTTCCATGTGGGGAAGAACATAGCCCCATAGCTTCTCTTAAGGATTATCCAACACAGTTCTCTGGGGGACATTTCTTCTTCACACTCCCAACTTAGAGATCCAATTCCTCCATGGGGTATTACTACTGTTTTGCAGTTTTTAGTGGGCCCTCACCTTGAACCTGATGTTAAAGTTGATCTGTAATTTCTGCCATGGAAGACTTTAGTTTTTGGTGGCTATCACCTCTGCCAGGATAATTCCTGAGTTACATTTCCTTTCCTCGAAACCTGCATATCTAATTTTTCACAAAGACAGAATGTTTCTAAAAGCCACTCCATCCTTTCTATCTAAGGTAGCTTCTAAATCATCCATCAAGCAGTCCATAAATTTGGAAGTCTTCTTCCCAAACTTCTCAAACAAGTATGAATATACCTTGCATTTGCTAGATGCTCACTACCAATTGCATTTTTATTTGTATCAGACAACATTTTTCAAAAAATCCAATCAGATATTTTCTCCTTTTCTAAAGCCAACTTGGGAAAAGTAGTATCCAAATTCACACCATATCACTGGTTGGCTTAGTGCATTTATTTTGTTTACTACAAAAAGTGATTATCACTCTGACCCCTAAGGCTCATTCTACGCAAGATCTGTGGCTTCATCTACTGCCTTCTTCCCCAGTGTCCAAATTGATGACATATGTGCTGCAGCTAACTGCTCATAAGTCCATACTTTGATCTCACACTACAAACTGGATATCCAGTCTAGATCCAGGACTTCTTTGGGTTCACTTATGAATTTTCTTCCATGAGGCTTCCCAAGTATAACACTCAATGGGGGCTCTGTTACATCTGTTGAGAAACCAGCAGAAAAGACTCCATCAGATAAGAAAGTTATGTACTTACCATAATGTCAGATTTGTGTTGCCATATTTTATCTATTCCTCAACTACCCTTCCACCATCCCCCTCCTTACCTTTTGTGTGCAATGTTTCTTTATCATGTTCTCATTCTGAGATGGATCTAGCTGACCTTAAGTTGGTTCTTAAAAGTTAAGTCTGTCTTTACTCTTATCCTTTGGCAGATGGTCATTTTTTCCATTTAAATACCTTATTAGATTACTATCATATATTTTTGATTCGTCTAATAGTTTTGGGCAGGCAAACTCAATCTGAGGTAGTTTGTTCTGCACATTGAGATTATGGGTAGGGGAGGAGCCTGAGCACCAGATCCAAACCTTTGAAATGGCCAAAGATGGATCTGAGATTAGATCCAAGAACCATCCATTGAAGAATGAACAGAATATGGCAACACAGATCTAATGTTTTGGTAATAACATAACTTTTTTTATTTGTTCATTAAGCACTAACCTCAACTTTAAGTTGTAGGCCCAAAAAAGAGTCCTCTTGTTCTTGACATAAAAAAAATAAAAAACAAAAACAAAAATCTCTTCTCTTATTTACACTGTGGCAAACCACTTGCTACAAATGTAAGAAGCAGCTTGCTACAGCTAACTAAAACACAATGAGAGATGAGCACTTCATTCCTGACTAAAAATGTAGTATCAGCATTCATTTTTTAAAGAAAATGTATTAATTTAACATATTTACAATATATACACAGGAAGGATGAAATTCAACATCACATACTGTTATACAATGTTATGAATACATTGAATCATCAAAGTAATCTTATACAATTAATACATTAAGAGTCTTGGTATTTCAATAGCAACATTTCAAGGCTATCCCAATGGTTAAAAGTCTTATTATGATTTACAGATCATGTTTTGATCACTCCCTTTTCAGTTTTACATGGTATTGCTGTCAAATTTAAAAATTCTTTGAATGTAGGAACTGAATTTGATTTCCAAATTTTTTTGTAATAACTTTAACATCTACTGCCCAGGAGACTCCAGAACAGATTTTGTTGTTGGGTTTTAAAGATAACAATAATAATTGTTTATTATAATTGTTTGTGTCTTTCGGCTTTTTCCCAGTTAGAGGTCGCCACAGCGGAACTCCGGTCTGCTAATGATTGGCAGTAGATTATTACATACTGGCTTGCCGGGCCTAACGCACACCTTCAACGAAGGAATGCCCATTCACGCATGTCGCTACACAGAAGACGCTCTAACTGAGAATCGAATGGACAATGTCTAACTGTGAGGCGACAACGCTACCGCAGCACCACCACTGCATAATAATAATAATAATAATATTAATACTAATAATATAATTATTATTTATGATTAACTTATATTACTTAGATAAGCTTCCTTTGTAAGTCAACAATTTTCCCCCAGCATTTATATATTCATATAATGAGGAATAGTGTTCTGTTCCTCTTCACTCATATTATCTACAAATTAATTTAATTTCTTACTGATGGATAATATTAACCAGTTAACAAATTTATCCAACTTATAATCTTTCATTAAATATTCTGGTGACTTACCTTTTCCTTTTTCAAAGCAACCAGACCATAGGTTTATAGGTTCATAGGTTCATACTAGGCTATCTGCCTTAGGGCATTTATAAGCCTAGCCAGAATGTGTTTGGCTTTCGCCACCCATTTTAAATTTATTTTGCTATGCCCTTTTTCGAGGTTAGTATACTGTGCCTCTGTCTAACAGTGACACAGAAGTGATACCTGGGGTAAACCTACGATCTCCCATCCACTCATCAAGATTCCTCTTGAAGAGAGTCAATGAGGGACTCTGCCTAACCTGGACTGGGATTTTATTCCAGAGTGAAGGGAGCCTCTGGATTATGAATCTGTCCCTCCAGCATGTTCTATTTATTTCAGTGCTGAGGTTCAAGTCTCTCGAGCGCGTAGCTCGATGGGATTTGGATTTTCTGAGGTGCAGCATGTCCATTAATTCTGGGTTGGACATGGCTTTATACGTTAGGCACAGATCGCCTCTGAACAGGCGGTATGCCACTGAGTAGAGCTGGAGTTTCTTTAACTGGGCAGCATATGGCATCTGTTTGAGCCCTTTGATCTTCTTGGTGAGGTACTTTTGGGGTCTTTCCAGTTGCTGCAGGTGTCTGGTATGGTACATCCCAAAAGGGGCATTGCACTCAATTATGGGCCTGATGAGGGATGAGTAAAGAGGCACAATGACCTCCCCTGATCTAGATGTGAATCCCTTCATGATTAGGTGGGCTATATAAAATGTTTTTCTAACCACTTTGGCCACGTGGTTGTCAAATGAGAGATTGCTATCAACTTGGGTCCCCAGGTCCCTAATTACTTCTTCTGTACTTAATGGATTACCACCTATGTGGTAATTTGTGGGCACTTTGTTTTTGCCAAAGGGGATGACTATACACTTTTTGGCATTTAGCTTGAGGCCATGGCTCTGGCACCAGTTGTCTGTTTCTATGAGGCCCTTTTGGAGGATGCTTGTGTCGGCTGGAGAGTCGATTATGGTGCCCAGTTTGCAGTCATCTGTGAACTTGGTCAGCCACAGTCCTTCCGTGTTGGCCTGTACCTCCGAGAAATATATACCGAACAAGAGAGGTCCCAGGACTGAGCCTTGTGGGACACCACTTGTAACTGGTTTGGAGTCTGACATGTGGGTTCTGTCCTTGAGCCAGTTTGCAATCCATCTAGTGACATAGGGGTTTATATTTAAGCTGTTGAGCTTATCTATAATGCCCGAGTGGGGTATTGTATCGAAGGCTTTTACGAGGCCCAGGTAGGCTGTGTGGACCACCTTCCCCTCGTCAATGGCCTTGGTGACTGTTTCAAAGAAATCAACCAGGTTTAAGAGGCAGGATCTGCCCTTAACAAAGCCGAACTGGGTAGGATCCAGTGTCTGTAGGTCCCCAATATCTTTATTTATGAGGTCCATGATGATCCTTTCCATAGCTTTGCAGACCAAGCTAGTCAGGCTTATGGGGCGATAGTTTCCAGGATCCGTTGAGGCACCACCTTTATGGAGAGGGACCACTGTTGCTGTACGCCACTCTTTGGGCACATATCCTGTAGTAAGGCTGAGATTGAACAGTAATTTTATGTTTGGGTTTAGCTGTTCTTGGAGTTCATGTAGGACGCAGCCCGGGACACCGTCTGGTCCCATTGATGCTGTGTTTTTTGCTTTGGAGAGGGCGGCTCTTACCTGAGCATCTGAGATGTCAGGGGGGCAGCACTCTGCTGGGATAGATATTTGCCCTTTTGGTGGGGAGAAGTTTGCGCTGAACCTGTCAGCTAGGATGTTGGCAATGTCTGTGGGTTCAGTGTATTTTTTGTCATTTTGGACTAATTCTAGGCATATCTGGGAATTACCACCCAGGTTCCTAACATAACTAAAGAAAGCCTTGTGATTATCCTTAGTGTCCTATGCAATTTTTCTCTTGAAGCTGGACTTAGACAATTTTATGAGTGCCCGTAGTTTTTTGCTAATACTGATCAGTGATGCCTTCCCTTTTTGGGATTTTGCTCTATCATTTAGTAGCTTCCTCCTTCTATTGTATAGTTTGTTTATGGCTGGGGTCCACCAGACAGGACGTCTGCCTTTGGAGGATTGGGTCTTGGTTTTATTTGGGATCGCATGATCCATGCATTCCTGAAGGTGTTCATAGAATGCGTTTATAAAGGATTCTGTGGTCTGGGCCGTATTTTCCACAGGCCCGGGGGCTTTGAAGGATTCCACCTCGGTTTTGAGGAGTGTGAAATTTGCTTTAGAGAACTGGTTTTCTGGGCAGGGGGTGGGGTCGGGATGTGAATATCCAGTGAGATTAGTTTATGGTCTGATCTTACTAGTGAGGGATACACTTCTGGTCTGGAGCATAGAGTCCCCATGTTGGTGATGATCAGGTCCAGTATGTTTTCCCCTCTTGTGGGAGTGGTAACAAGTTGTTCCATAGCATTTGAGTTTATAAATTCTAGGAACCTTTGGGCTAGGGTGTTGGAGCTAGAGTAATGCTCCCAGTCTTTGTTTGGGTAGTTGAAGTTGCCCAGTATAATGGTGTTTGGAGAGACCTTCATATTTTCCAGTGTTCTCAGAAAGGCCGAGTGGGGTTCCTGGGTTTGGGAGGGTGGTCTGTAGCAGGCTATAAACTGGAAGGCAGTTTTACCCACTGTTAGTTGCACATGGATAGCCTCTGATGCTTCGTGCTTTGCCACCAACCTGGAGCTGTGGGTATCTTTGATGAATATCGATACTCCCCCTCCTTTTGTGGTTCGGTCCAAGTTTTGGGGCTGAAAAGCATGGTATGAGGTATAACCTGGTAGTGCTGGGGTGCTCTCGGGAGCCCTGAACCAGGTTTCTGTTACTGCACAAATATCGATGTTCTCCATGCTAAGGAGAGTTTTGAGTGCATGCATCTTGAGGTTTAGACTTCTGGCATTTAGTAGCATTACTCTTAGTTTCTTATCCCTTGTGATACCTATGGAGGTGGGTTTGTCTTTTGAGCCTTGCCTAAAAAAGGCACTATGGGGGTAGCAACTGCCTTTGCCAATATCCGAAAGCCCAGGGGTGACAAGTGCAAGCCGTCCCTAGCGAAGCATCGTGGCTTGTCGAGCATATCATCCCAAGCTGACAGGCATTGGATCCCCTTTGAATGACACCAGTACTTAAGCCAATTGTTGAAATTGATCATCTTGTCTTCATACTGTGGCATCATTCTTGGTGAGGGTAAGATGCTACTCAAGGTCAGGGTCATACCGGCCTGGGCTACATGCTCAGAGAGCTCCTTTATGTCTCTTTTCATGTAGTCCAGGGAGGTACATCTCAGGTCATTCACACCAGCATGGACAATGACTGAGTCATATTTGTACTTGCCTTGGAGTGACCTGAGTGCTTGTGTTATGTGGCAGATCCTCGCGCCCAACAGGCTGCTCACTGTGACCCTTGTTCAGCCTGGTGAGCGGGGCATCAGTGTGCCTGATGATATAGTCACCTATTACAAGTGTATCAGGTGTGTTGTTTAGTCTTAAGGGCTGTGACTGTTCAGCACACTGGCTTTGTGAGATATGTGTTACACGTGTTTTGTTTTGCGGTAGCGGTTGCTTGGGTGTCTGCTTTGGAGGTCTCTGCTGCTTAGGCAGATCTTTATTTAGAGCCTCCGAGTATGTTTTTGTGTGATTATGTGTTTGGTTTGCTGTTGTGGTAGGTCTATGTGAGACTGGAATTGTAGTGAGTGTGGTTTCCTTCTCCTCCTGACTGGTTATGCCAGTACTGAGTTGAGAGAGCTTAGCCTCCAGTTTGGCTATATGGTTGCATCTCTCACATGTGTTGTAATTTGTTGGGAGGAGGAGAGGGTTGTCTGTGTACATGAGGCAGTTGTAACATTGCCTCAAGATTCCCAGATTCACCAGCTGGACCGGAGAGGAGATTGACAACTGACCTTTGGACATTTGGGCATAATACAAATCCATTCCTTTTTAGTAAATTCATTTTAACATTGTTCTGAGTTTCCTTAAATCTAGAGGTATGTGCAATGGGAAAGCACAAAAATGTCCATTCTAATATTAATGGAGTTTAAAAAACATATCTTTAACCATTTTAAGCATTAATTTAATATATCCACAATCTAAAGACTGACATGGATTTCCTTATGATGCAAATCTTATTAACAAGATGAAAGGATTGGTATATATTTCTAACTTATCATATTTGATAAACGTATAAGAATTGAATAAATTCTGCTCCTGAATGATTTTTCTTTGAATAGTATAAGTTGAGTCTATCCAGAGTATAATAGAGTTAAAATTTGCAACACTAGAATAAGATTTTACATCTGGGAAGCTAATACCACCTGTTAGACTGCAGATTTTCACTGTATTCTTAGTGATTTCACTATAGTATATTAAGATAAAATAATAGGCCTGAAAATATAGAGTCAAACTTGTGTTTTCATATATACTTTCAGTTTCAGGGAATTCAGTTCAGTAGAAAGGAAAAGATAATCTTGATGGCTAAGCATGTGATGCGCAGAAATAACAGTTTTCAGAGAGAACTACAAAATGTTCCTTTCTCAAAGCAAAGATATGTGCACTTACAATGGAATGCTAGATAAAGAATAGACTGTGAGACACATGTAAGGCAAGGCTTGGAAACCAAGGCTAAAGGGGCATGTAAAGTATTACAGGGTTTTGGTATTATTAAGAAATACTTCAGACGTGTTTAGTAGATTCAGTTAAGTTAGTTTTTGAACTGATGTGCAAGAGATCTTTACAGTACAGACCCTCAAGCCGGAGTACCGAAGTCAGGTCAAATGTCTTTCAGCTTTTCACAGTTAGGGGTCACCACATCAGATCACTGGTCTGCTGATTGATTGACAGTGGTGTTTTTACGATGTCGAGTTGCCAGCCCGGCACCCAACCTTCACAGAAGGCACACATGCACCTACCTGCATGTCTTTAAACTCATTTGACCACAGGGAGGACATGCAGACTCTGCACAGAAGGAGCTCCAGCTGAGAATTGAACCAGAGATCCTCTTGCTGTGAGGCAACAATGCTAACTACTGTACCATCACAACCAAAATTAGATCAAATATCCAGCATTATTCAGGAGGAAAAGACTGTTTCAGTTGATATTATTTAGGAAAATCAGAATATAAATGCAGAACCTTTGGCTATATTTATCAGCATGATTATATTTATCAGCACTGTTTCTGTTATCCAGCATTCCAGAATTTCTACAGACTGTTATTTTTTCATCAGCACTGTTATTGGAGACAGTATTTGGATAATGTTAACATGTAATAAAATATTCTTAACCAAAGTACAGCATGTGCAGAATTCATTCTGAAAAGTAGAAAAGACTTGGCCCATAAAGGAGAGACTGGCACCTGTTCAGCACATGTTTGGGTGATTAACAGATAAAGACATTCATTCCAGTCTCATTTCAGTTGTTTCCAGTTAATTCCAGTGTATTACAGTCTTATCAATTCTTCCAGTGGTGAGACTACTGTCAACGAGGAAAACAACAGTTAAAGTAAGTCCCAAAACCCCATACCAACCTTTCCTCAGCAGTCAAACTAAGTATTTTCTACATAGCAATCTACAGAACAGGAGTGTTTATTGAAAGCAAACGTATTAGCAAGCAGACTACATGTACTAGTGTTCATTTGGAAAACTTCTTCAGAACTTCAAAAGAGACAGCTGTAGTGAGTAACCCTTTCAAGTACAGTTTCAAGTGCAGCAGCTAGCTTAACTTCAAGGTTTCGTTATTGCAGCATTTTTAACAGTTTACAGTGACACTTTTTTCTAGTCTATCAGTAACTACAGCAAAAGTTACATAACATACTTTTCAACAGCACAGCAGTGTTTCTCGATGGGAGACTGTAAACTCCATACAGAATAAGGCCACAACCGATGACACTACAGTTACAGAGCGCACCTTTCGGTAAGACACCGCTGCTATTCCAAACATAAACTTCATACAGAAGACAGCCATAGCAGATGCTTCCTTATATACAGAAATTGCAGTTGTTAGACTACAGAACACTAGTGTTTAATTCAGGAATTTCAATAAAGCAACAGTATTTCACAGCAGTCTCAAAGAACTTCAGATTCTCCAAAAATTTTATTCTAGTTTACATGTAATTCAAAATACAGAGTTAAGTCACAATATTGCACATATAGACGTCAATACAGTCAAGGTATGTAACGTGCAGATTTCTCAAACAAAGCAAACATTTGCAATGCCTCATGTTCATGTTATTTCAAATACCAATGTTCAGAATGTAATAAATTCTAGTTTACATGTAATTTCAGGTACAGAGTTAAGTCACAATATGGTAAATACAGATGTAAACACAATCAGTATACATAATATTCAAATTTTCAGAAAAAATAGAAAGAAACCTTTTGTAATGTCTCAAGTTCACATTATTTCACATACAGATGTTCAGAATGTAATAAATTCTAGTTTCTTGTTTTCAGACGATAGTACAAATATTGCACTGAGGGGGAATAAGAAGGGATTGGAGTGCAGATTTTGTTTAGCCTGATAAAGTAAATACCAGCATAAATGCTATACAGATTTCAGGTCAAAATAAAGAAAATAAAGAAAAACTGCACATACCTTACCTTAAATCAATTTTATTAGTAGTGTTTCAAGAAAAAAATAAAGAAGAAATGCATTCCATTGCTCAAGTCAGTGCTGCTGCCAGTTTATTTTTATTTATTTATTTTACATTTGTTGACCAGACTAGTCTAACTGGATATATGTCCATTTTCAGTAGAGGCTCAGGGAGAAAAGCTCCAAGAGTAACACAAAGCAGTAATAAAAAACAGTCTTAACAATAAGCTGAATAATAAATGAGTACATAGACATCAAAGCAGTAGTAACAGGAGGAAAATATTACAAAATATTGGTATACAGGATAAAATAATGCATTAAGAATAAGATACAACAGATAGTTTACAGTACATAGTACATGAAGTTCACAAAAGGTAATACATTTAAGTATCATAGATTACAGTATGCCTTTCTGAAATAGCAATCAATATTGAGTTAGCATACAAGTAGGATCATGGAGATAATAGTAGCAAAGAGAGAACATTAGTCAGGGTTGCTGCAGGGGCATAGCCAATGTGTTTTAATGTCTTTTGTTTGAAGAGGGGTAGGGAAGGAAGTGAAGTTAGTTCACTAGGTAGTAGGTTCCAGTTTTTCCCTGCAGTGTCAGAGAAAAGAGAGTCCCCTGCCAAGTTGTTGGATTTGCTTATGCTAACTCGAAGTTTGTTAGAAGACGCAAAGTACTGAGATTTTTGTAAGGGATTATGAGGTTTGAAAGTATAGGAGTGTTATTAGGTTGATTAAGGATCTTATGGGCAATGGTAAGCTGTGAAAGTTGTAGTTGGTTTTGAAGTTCAAGCCAATTTAGCTGCTGTAGATTCTGACAGTGGTGGGTTCTGAAGGGGTTCCAGTGGCAAATCTGGCAATGTTATTATAGGAGTTGGCTAGTTTGAGAAGGTTATTTTTTTCAGGTTGGTATATATGGGTGAGACATAAAGAAGTGTTGAGATTAGGTGGGAGTGGGCAATTGTGGTTCTAGCTGTTGGAGTTAGGAAAGGTTTGATCCTGTATAGGGAGCCCATTTTTTTGTTTACTGTTTTTATAGTGTTGTTAATATGGCTATCAAAGTTAAGGTTATTATCTATTGTAATTCCTAAGAGTTTGGTGGTAGTGTCAGGGGATATGAGGTTGCCGTTGTTAGAGATGACTGAGAATTCTATAGGGGTGGACTTGCTGGTAGGAGTAAAGAGGAGAAGCTTAGTTTTTTGGGGATTCAAGAGGAGGCAATGTTTTGAACCATGTCTCCACTGTGTTAAATACTTTCTGAGTCAAGGATTGCAGTTCAGATGAGGAGGTGGCTGAACAGATGAGTGTAGAATCATCTGCATATTGTATGCAGGTGGCTTGAGGAATTGCTATATATAGGTCATTGATAAAAAGTGAGAAGAGGAGAGGTCCTAAAATGGAACCTTGTGGGACTCCCAGGGTGACTGGCAAGTGGGAGGAAAGATTGTTCTCCCAGAGCACTGTCTGCTGCCTATTGCTGAGATAGGAATTGAACCATTGAACAGCCTGAGTGTCAAGAGAAAGGGACTTAAGAATACTTATTAGCAAAGGGTGGTTTACCATATCAAAAGCTTTTGAGAGATCAGTGAAGAGTGCAGATGAGAGGATATTATTATTATGGTTTCTATTAATGGAATCAGTGAAGGATAAGAGGGCAGTAGTGGTGCTATGGAATGGCCTAAAGCCATGTTGGCTATTAGTTAGTATGTTGTGTTGAATTAAATGGTTTAGTAGCTTCTCGTGAATACATTTTTCCATGACCTTTGCTATGGGTGACCGAAGGGCTATAGGCCGATAGTTAGAATAATCATTTGAGTTACCTCCTTTATGTAGGGGAATAATGTGTGAGATTTTCCAGATGTCAGGGATAGTTCCCTCATTAATGGCTCTGTTTATAAGGATAGATATAGGATAGACTACCGCTTTGGCTGATTTTTGCAGGGATTCAGATGGTAACTGGTCAGCAGAAGGAGTACAAGGCTTAAGTTTTTGGATAAGTTTATAGATGATGAAGGTAGAGATGGGTTGCAGTTGGAATGTAGGAAGAGAGCTTGGAATGGAGGTAGGAAGGCTTGAGCTGTCTGGGAAAGCTGACTTGCTAGAGATTGTATGGCTTCTGTGAAGAAGGTATTGAAGGCACTGTCAGTTTGTTGGGGAGTATTATGATTGGCCCCTAGAGGGGTTGGTGTACTAGAGTGGCCTGGGTGAAGGAGTCTATTGATACTAGTCCAGAACCTTTATGGATTATTTTGGTGGGTTTGCTGTAGTTTATAATAGAAGTTATTTTTGTCTGTGATTATGGCTTTTTTTGTAGTATTTCTCATCATTCTGAATGTTTGCTGATCTGAGATATTTTTGGTAGCATGCCACCTAGACCAAGTTTTGTTTCTGAGCAGGATTTTTTGTCTGGTTTCTTTTGAGAGCCATTGGGCTGGTTTGGACTTGATTCTAGTAGAACGTTTAGGAGCATGGTAGTCTAGGATAGTTAAGAATTTAGAGTTAAAATATTTAACAGCTTCTTCAAGTGGGAGCATTTTTAGAGGGTTCCAGTCACAAGAACTGAGCTCACTTTGGAATAGAAATGGGTTAAAGTGTTTGTTGGACCGTGAAATTCTGTATGTGGCAGGGTATGGAAGTATCATTTTTTTGCCTGATAATGTAGGTCAATGAGTGGTCACTAACATCATCAGGTAAGGTTCCTACCTTATAAGTTTGGTGATGTTTATTAATAAGAATCCAATCTAAGGTACTCTCTTTAAAGTTTTATAAAAAATGATTTTCAGCTTATCTATAAAGGGTGTGGCAGTCCTGAACCAAACCAGATTATTTATTTGTCATTGTTTAAGGTTGAAAGAAATTACAATATTTCATTGCTTACTGAAAAATTATGGAATAATATACTGATTAATACAGACAAATCAACTTCAGTTACAAATAGACCATTATTAGAGGACACAAATGCAGTTTTGTCAGGATTTAAAGGGTCAAACATTACAGCAGCTAACAATTCAAAGTGTAACAGCTCCGTACTAGGTATGGACATGTCATCAGAGTTATATGTTGTTTTAGACTTCAGTAACAAGATTTTATGGGAAAATAAAAATGCTACAGAATATTCAGTAGTGCATACAGATAACACTTGTAAGAATTTGGATGCAGTAGATTGTGCAAATGTACATTTGAAGAAGTGGTTATGACAGGAACATGACGATTTGTGGGTTAAAGATAAAATTAATTCTGGTTCAGATGACATTGTTGAAGTGCTCAGAAAGATATTTTGGAAATGGACAATGTGAAAAAGGTAACAGAGCACATTTGTCATTCTGGAAGCACATTATGTAGGGTATACTACAAATGACAGTCAAGTTAATTCACAGAATAAAGGGTTTAGTTATAGATTTGGCAAATTAATGTTTGTGTTATTGTTTCATTTAGCAGACATTGTTAAGACCTTTGTATTATGATAGTAAAGTATTGCAATGCATCAATAATATCTTGATACAGAGACAAAAAGCATTCACAGATATTAAATGATGTTTTGCTACTTTGCAGAATATAAAAGTTAAAGCAAATGCTAAATTTTAGAAGTGACAGTACAGTCAAAGGTTCAGATCCCATGCAAGAAAATAGTTCATCATAAATGTTATGTGTCATTACAGCCACAGGTTCAACTTCTATGTTATACTTGTATAAAGGACAGATAAGTAAACTTCCAGAATTAGATCAATTCAACTCTAGTAATAAATATGCATATTATATAAAGAAACTTCACATACTTGTATAAAGAACAGACAAGTAAGCATCCAGAATTAGATCAATTCAACTCTAGTAATTAATGTGTATACTATATAAAGAAACATCAGATACTCGTATAAAGGACAGGCATGCAAACTTCCAGAATCAGATCAGTTCAACTCTAGTAATAAATATGTATATGTAAACAGTTCAAGATTGTATATATTTTATGCAGAAACTACAGTTTACCAAGCACACCAGATGAGATTACAGGCCAGCTCAGCGAGCTGAATTAAAGACAGCACTATATGCCATAAAAACAGTATGGTAAAGATCAATGTAATACTCTTAGTGACAGTTTATACAGTTACAGTTCTTACTATTTATCCAAGAAAATTGTAGACATTAATAATAAATCCTTGCACATTCAGTAGTACTGCAAAAAGTAAATGATGTCAGCTAAATAAATGGCTATGTTAAGACAGCAGGTAGAGTTCCATACACAGAACAGTATATTACAACATGAGGATCACAGAGTAAACATAGAAAGTTCAACAGTTAAGATTAACTTTATAGAGGTGCAGAAATGCAAAAAATGATGAAATAATAATACAGTGTTAGATTACTACTTTAGTTTCATTAGACAGGAAAAAACAATACCACTGAGATTTCCTTTTGATTTCTTAATAAAGTTACACCCCGGGATTCATGAACGCTGTGCCAGGCGGACGCATAGCGTAGGCGTTACAACGCCAAATATGGCCACCGAGCGATTCAGGTACGATCCAATTCCACGTGCACTACCAGCGTGTGCCGGATCTGCGCCGCCTCCGGCGTAGGTATGCTAAACACCCCATGTGCGGTGTTGCACCATGCAAATGAAGGCATATAGCGATCCACGAAGTGGCGCAGGCGTAGCATAAGGGCACGGCAATGTAAACAAAAAAAAAACGGTTTACATTTACCCAAACATAACATAGGAGTAACGGAAGGCTGTCAACATCAGGTATCACACTGTTGCCATATGCCAATGGCGAAAGACACAGAGAATGTCAAAAGAAAACATGCACAACATGTAAATAATAACATAAATGGTATGTCCACAGAAACTCACAGCAGAACCCCAGGACATGTCTGCGGAAGGTGCTAAACAATGAAATAATATGACAATGTCATAAAACAGCAGTGTAATACACATCAGCTTCACAGCCACAATACACCATGGTATGCATGGAAAGCCACATCCACGGTGCAAGGGTTGCCAAGGAGTCGCGGCAGTGTTCGGCATGGTAACTATGAATTAGTAGTCAATGCCATGCAAATGAGGCAGATAATACTGAATCGCAAAACCCCCACTGGCGTAAGGCTGTACCAAACGGTGCAGCGGTAATACACCAAGGAGTGGCTCAGAGGGAATACATGTCACCTGCAGAGGGGTGTGCCACTGTAGGAGGAAGCACATTGGAGCTCAGCAAACCTGGGCTGTACATTGCACATCACAGCTGCAGGACCGGCGTGTGGGGAAATAGTTGAGCTGAGAGCACACAATGCGCACAGAGGTGCATGTGCACGAGGATGACTACGTTCCCTTAACCCAGTCATGTGACGCTCGCCCCGCAAATAACATCGGATACAGGAAGGTGATGTTGAGAATATGAGGAAATGCGGAAGCAGTGTAATTGGAGTAGTAATGAGCAATCAACAGTAATCAACCAACGAAGGCCAATCGGCGGCAGCTGACAACTCTGCATGCAGAAACCTGCAAAACGGGATAGGGGAGGCATATGAATGCAAAGAAAGTAGGGGAGGTAGCAGATTGCAAAGAGTGAAGACCTGACACAGCAGAGCCAAGTAGACAGGCAGCATAACGGCGGCGGCACACAAAACGCACGATATGCCATGTCCCAGAAACTACACATGACAGGGCTCTGCAGGATGCATGCCAGGAAACAGTAGGTGCAACGTGCAGAAACAGTAAGGTAAGGTCGAAAGCTAATCCATTGCAGGCAAGAGTAATGCAACACCAAAGGCAACAGCGTTGCAGTGCCAAAGGTAAAACACGGAAGATAATCCCCAGATACGGCTGCACAGACACACCCTATGACATCACCGGGTGTACAGCACAACAGTATCAAGTGTGAATGCACACAACACACAGCCGTGTATTCCCAAATGCTGCACCATAGGTGTAAACACACGGGGAACTTTTAAAATGTACATGTTGGGTGCCGTGGCCGTGATCCATCAGCATGTGTTAGAGACAGACAGAGTTGTGGAGGAGGGTGCCGACAACTACCGTAGGCCTCAGAGGAGAAGGAGAGTGTTCAGACCAAGGGTAACCTACCAGGGGCTACAAGACCTGGAGATAGTAGAGCGTTACAGGGTGGATAGGGACACATTACAGCAAATAGTGGAGCTGTGCCGGCCATGCCTGAGAACAAGAAACAACAGAGGGGAGCCCATCCCAGTGGACACAAAGGTATGTGTAAGCTTGTGAATACTGGCCACAGGTACCTTTCAAAGGCCAACTGGGGATATAATGGGCATCTCACAGGCTTCTGGATGCCATGTTACCACATGCCAATGAGCATATATACTTCCCCAGATCTCAGGAGGAGTTGGCTAGCAATATGTGCCACTTCCACCGTGTGGCACAATACCCGGAGGTACTGGGTGCGATAGACTGTACGCACATACAAATCAAGTCACCACCTGGGGAGCAGGGTAGATGCTACATAAACCGCAAGGGATTCCCCTCCATCAATTGCCAGGTCGTGTGCAATGCGCAGGGCATTATCATGGATGTGTGTGCTGGCAGCCCTGGAAGCTACCACGACTCCCATATCTGGCATGCCTCACAGCTGTACCAGGTATTCGCCAGGGGGGACATCCCACAAGGCCACCTTGTGGGGGATGCTGGCTATGCACTGGAGCCATGGATGATGACTCCCATCAGAAATGCACACACACACACATGCAAGAACGCCATAATGAGGCACACGCACAAACCAGAATAATCATAGAGCGTGTGTTTGGGATGCTGAAATCATGGTTCCGGTGCTTGGATACATCCGGTGGAGCCCTGCAGTACTCTCCAGGCACATGTGCCCACATATTCATAGTATGTGCCATGCTACATAATATGATCCTGCGGAAGCAGCTGCTGCAGGGACATAATGGTGAAGGCCCACAAAGCCCACCACAACTGCCAAGGCCAGTCCAGGCACAGTGGGTTCAGGACCATGAACACACTGTGCCAGCCCCAGTAGGCAGACGGAGGCGTACCCAATATGCCTATGCCCTGGCAAAGAGGGAACATATAGCACATACTCTGACAGCGTAGGCCCCATGGACTGACACCTCCCTACCTGCACACACAGTGAAATGGACGGCACACAAACATGGCCACCCGTAAAGTGTACCGTATGGGTGGCCCCATGTGTGACTCCAACATAGGCAGCACCCAAACACTGTACACAACAGCCAGTGGAGCATGGAATGCCAACACCTGAACCGTACGCGGATCCTACAGCAGACGGTGTTGCTGTATGCTGCCACGTTCGCCGCAAGGTGTATACATATAGACATGTAGATATGTGCATATACAGATATGTAGATAGATATAATTACATATATAGAAATATATGTACACATATATATATATATAAATACAACAGGTAAGACAGGGAATCAGAGGGATGTAAGGTGACAGAGAAGTGACATGCGATATCTGTACATAGTATACATAGTGAAAGACAACATGAGCATCCGGGAGGTTTAACAGAAGAGGAAACCGCCACCCATGGAAAGGTCAACATACCGAAATGCATAACCGCGAGTCGGAATGATCGCCAGGCCACAGTACAGTAACAGTACATGCACGGGTAATACTATGATGATATGAGGGGGGAGGTAGACACTGCCGCCGGTGATGCGGCCCACGCAGGTACTGTGTGCAACCATCCCTGTGACTGCCGCAGTATGTGTATGTGTGCGGTGAGGGTGCCGTGTGTTTCGCTGTGCAAGTGTAATGTGTGTGCCACTGTAAAATGTGTATGTTGGTGCCATGTTAGAGGCGGAGTGGAATAACATGTGTAGGCATACAGTACACTAGCCACAGGCGTATGTACACCAGTAGTCCCAAAGTAGTACTGAGAGCCCCACCCTGGCTAGGCGTGTGGCGACGTATAATGATGCAAAGTGAAAATGTCCCAGAATGTACCACAGGAATATACCCCACATGAAATGGAAAGGACGTATGTACTAATCATGACCGTATGTATGACACCGATATGCTAATTGCAAAACGATACGTCGGCAAAGTTACACAGCAATAGGTATGTACCATGGAAATATGCATGTGCTACCCCGGTACTGACCGTGGCCACGTATCGGCCCGTAAACACCGCTGTGTGTTCTACAAGTGTCAAACAAGCAATTGCCACCTGAATAGGTGTCAACCACTGGCAAACAGGCCATCCCAAGTACAGGACCACAATGACTGTAAATATCTGGGACAGAATGACAAGGGATAGTCATCACGTACAAACAACCGCAGATATACCACCGATGTGACGGAGGAATACATGCAGGAAGCACACACGCAGCTGATACCAACACCACATGACAACAACACAACCTACACTCCCAGAACAACAGACAATCAACTGTCAACTTCCCAGGCAGGGATGGAGCACACAGACAAGCATACCGTGTATGTAGAGATGCAAGGCCCACAACCCGTATCCGTCACCTACAACCTCCGATATTCCCCATCGCACATATCAAAGGGATACAAGCTGTAATAGCAGCACAAACATACAGGCAGTCAATGACAGCTGCATAACTGCAACATCTCACGTGGGAAACACTATCAACAGCGGATGCATACTTGCATCCGTTGTTTAAAGGAATACAACAGCTATGTTACACATCCGAATGCAAAACGCCATCAACAGACGCCATCAGGACAGGGACACCCACATGTCGAACATAATACCATACCCAACACACACAATCCACGGCTAACACCACTGCGAAATGTACCTGTCGCCACACATAGCGGCTGCAGTTATACATAACATAACACAATACAGACCACCTCCACGAAGGTAGGGCAAATAGCCAACGCCCAGGTGAGGAATGCAACCATACCCTAGTTACGACGCGTAATGTACGAATGGAGTAGATGCACAGGTGATATGCACACAAGTACACACTGAGGAACAGCTATTGGTGTGATGAACCCACATGTTGCAGGTATCGACGGATATAAGGATGACTCCCAGGATAATCAAACCGTATGCTCATACCGAACCAGTACTCCACAACGGAAAGGGTAACAAATCGGAATACCGATACACGCAACGAAAAACGGAGGGAAACACTGACAAGGTATGTAGAACCCACGATATGTACGGGTGTGTAACGCATGATGTGTATGACGAAGCTGTACTGTATGTGAATGGTGTTTGTAAGTAATGATACTTGTCCATAATGCAGAGAGTGGTGAAAGGTGGTTATGTAGTGCTATCCTGCTGAGCATACCAACGACTGTGGACACCGTGTGCACAGCAGTGGGACATCATATACACAGCCGGGATAACACAAGGGCTGCCACAGGGGGGCATAACAGAGAACAATGCCACACCACACGCCGATGCTGGCAGTGGATGTCCAACAAGGAAGTGCCATAGCAGGGGATAGGACATGTATGTATACTGTCACAGCACACATGTGTATGGGCATATACCGTCAATGTCATACGTAATGTGCGCCCGACGTGCACGTATGCCTTGCAGTAGGGGATACTATGTCAACTATGTGTAATGTAAAGCTGTCATGGTGGATATGACAGACATCATACACAGTATCACAGGCATATCATGCATAATGGAGTTATTGCCTATTGGTATGTACAATAACAGGATACATATGGCCTGTAGATATGGGACAGAGTAGTAGCATAATAGCCATCCAAAATGGAAGGAACACCAAGTAACCATGGCCAAACTATCTGTAGCAGGTGCAATGTGGGCAACAATGAAGTCCGGCAGGTCCATGTGTAAACACATGTGCAGTGTACACAGTAGTGTCACCTCCCCATGGTAGTGTCCAGTGAACAGCAGAGGTGGGTGACAACTGCATGTCTACACAGTACTGCTGCTGTGGTGGTACCATGACTACGTGTCACTCAAACAGCAAGGGAGCTATCACATGAACAGTGCCACTGTGTGTCCCTGTGGGATGTGCACAGGACCTATGTTCCACAGCATGGTGTGTGTTGTGTCTGCGGAAGTAACACAGAAGCCCAGCCCATGCAATGTGGCATGTGTGCACATATCCATGAGTGGTCCGTTCACACTGCCCACTGCAATTGCCATGTATGAGTACTACATGCATCAGTAATGCGGAGGACATGGTCCATGTCAGAGCAGAAGACACCCTGTGTATGTGGTATGCAGATGTGTACAGATGTGTTTTCCGTCTGTCAGCCGCATATGTAAACTGTCTGAGCCTGGTACACATCATGGCATGACAATGCTGTGCCATGTAAAGTCATAGCCATTGTGGAAGGTACACCACGAATGTGGTATTGTAACCTTGCCCGTGTGTAGATGTGTGTATGCCACAGGTACAATGGCTACCTATGTACCAGCATCACCCACAGTACAGATAGGTGTGGCCCTGCAGATGTGTACCCATGCCACAGTGGAATACGGTAACCACAGCATCATGTGGGGCATTTGTGTGTACAGCAACCATGTATAATTTGATATGCATGTACGGGGACAGTATCCATGTGATACTCAGTGGATGAATGTTGCTATGCAAAGGTGATGTGCATGCACCATGTGTCATGCATCCTGATGCCATGACACCCACATGATGTATGTGCCACACCGACACCCGTATGGTTATCAGTATGAGCTGGTGGAGCTATAATGGTGCCAGGTATGTAGATGTGGGATATCTAGGCATGGACAGTACTCTGTGACAGCATGTTGTGTATGTAAGCAAATAGTGAACATGAGGGGCCCCATGACTGAGGACTGTGTAATGCCATATGTACCTGACATGTAGTAGGTAGCATGATATGCTTGCACCACTGTGTGTCCTGTCCAGGAGTCATATAGCCTAACATCTTGAGACACAGGGTATGATGTGCAGGTGGATGTGTACATTGCCAATACCAGAACGTGGAATGGTGCTGAAGGGCAATGTGAGGACAATGTCTGATCTGTTGCCCTCTGTACCACACCAACCACCCATGCAATGGTATGACAGGTGGCCAGCATGTGTATGTGGTGTGCTGTGGCACACAGAAGCCCAACAATGGTGCCAGTAAAGGCATGAAGGTCATCAATGAGTGCGTGAAGCACGTTTGTGAGGATGTGCCCCAGTGCCATACAGAATGGTCCAGTCATGGGTGTACGAATGCAGTCCCACACGTGCAATGCAGTGCCACACATGTGTAGTGTGATAGATGCGGCAGTATGACGGTCAAGGTACACAATGTCCAACAACAGGCTAGCAGTGAATTCAGTGGGCTGGTGTGGAGACACATACCAAACAGGTTGGCGGGACATAACAGCTAGGGAGATCGGAAGGTGACATTGGGACAGTGTCTTAGGACATAATGTGTGCATGGCAGTACCATGTATGTGTCCACAGGGACACTACGATGTCCATGTATGGATTGCAACCCTGTAGTGAGTGAGAGTGTGTATTGTTGGTAAGTACACCATTGCCTGGCATGTTGCCAACATTATCTCAGTCTGCAATGCCTGGGTGACTGTTGTACGCGACATCGAATGTGGATGTAGCCAAACAACACAGACATACCACCACACTGCCTGAGGACCCACACTGCAATGTGCGGCAGTCATGTGTAGGTAGCTAGCCTTGGAGCATGTGATGGACCACGAGGACCCACCATGGCTGTCAAGTGATGCACCCACACATGTGAATATACACCACCGTGCAACAGCCTGCACATGTGCCCATACAGCAGATGTGCATGGAACATGACCACCACCATGGCATCTGTGAAAAGGCCAGTACCGCCATGTCTCTGTGTGGAATAGCATGGTCCCTACCATTGCGTACATGCTACGGAAGTGCACTGTGGTATGTGTCAGCATAGTTATGTACACTGTCCATCTGCCGGGGTGCCATGCCATTAACAACCCCTGTCAGCAGACGTCAGTAGTACTGGCTGTAGAACACATGTTCCATGTATGTTGCGATGGGTGTGTGTCCAGGGTGTGGCTAGCAGGGCCGTGAAGCATATATGTTCATCTACCAAAGGGGGGATAACCCCAGGTTTAACACACCAGACACATGGAGGTATCGTGCATGCTGAGGGTAGTGTAGGTATGGTATGTGTTGTGTAATGTGTCACCCAGCTAGGTGGAGTGCATGCCTCAAGCATGTGTGGGTACATGGGTGTCCATTCTAGGGAAGTGTGGGTTGCTGTCAGCACATGGCAGTATCAGCTGTCTGAGGCCCAATGTACAGTATGACAACACAGACAGCATGTAACCTGTGGTGTACAGTGTAAGCTCTGTTGCGTGTTACAATGTGTCTAGCAGTCACAATCATGGGTATTTGAACATGGAGCACCTACGATGCATTGTGTTCGGCAAATATCCAGTATGTGTGCAAAACACTGTGTGATGTGGGATCCCCTCACCTGTGTGTGTTGCAGTCCAGGTATGTGCCTGGGAGGTATGATCCGTGTACAATCTGTACTTGCAGGTGTGCTGTACAGAGCATGGAGGCAGGTCCCAGGCACTGCAGATAAATGTGAGTGGTGCACTAGTGTGTGTGCCTTGCTTGTGTGCAGCACAGTGGAAGGTGCAAGCATTGTCCCACATGACCCCATGCCGTGCCTGCCTGTTACAGCCCTGCTGGAGACAGTCATGTGACACCACCACAGAGGCAGTATAGCATGTGAAGATGTACATGTGTGCTCCACACCCCAGGCAGATGTCCGCAGGTCATGTGTGCCACAGCAGTGTGGTCGACCAGGACTGTCATAGTGGTCAGATACCACATGCCTGTACAAGTACAGTATGAGCATAGTCAACAGTTGCAGTGACAGAGTAGGTCAATGTACCAGTGTCCCTGTGTTCAGACCACTGCCTACTGTACACTTGGCTAGACACACACCCAGAGGGTGAATATACCGGTGAGCCATCACATGTCCCAGTACACGTAGCCTGTGTAATGTCATCACAGGGTGGTCACAATAACATGTTGTATGACAGATATGTTGTACCAGGTGATGTGTCATGTGTGCATATGTTGATTTGCACAGCCGTTCACACGTCCGCAACATATCAGTGCATGATGCCTAGTGTAACATGATGTGTGGAACTGCACTGTGATCCACAACAGGGTCATCTGAGACAGGTGTGTTGTGAATGGTGTAACCCATGGTTCCATGGGATATACACTGGTGCTGTTGGCTGCCATGCTGGGGGCAACCAGTGGTGCCTGCAGTGGTCATACAGACATACTGCACACATTGTTCTGGCAGGAATGTCCATTGTTGTAGATGATGTGTTACTACGTGAAGGTAGGTGTGTGTTGTGAATGTTACCCATCCAGATGTGACCATCAGGCGCAGTCATGGTTGTCGACAGCATCACACCCATCCACAGCTGTCAGAACCCTGTCCCCAGAATGGGTGTCATCCGCCCTCGTACTGTGTGACCTATGTGCAGATGGCGGAACACTTCCTACTGGCTGGCTAACAGTGTCATCTAGGAAGGCTATGTGATGGCTGGAATACACTGTTATAATGTATAATGCTGGTATCCCAATGAAGTACATGGAATCACACACAGTAAGCCATGGCTGGCATGTAAACCATGTACAACAATGACTGTGTGACAGACACAAACAATGCGGAGCCATGTTGAACATGCACCCATGAGAACACCAAATGAGGTATGTTGCACATATCGATGTACAACTGTCAGCTATGGCCACAGCATGGATGCAGACGCATATCCCCCACAGGCAGTAACACGCCATGTAGGTAGGGGGGCATTGCACAACTACATGTGACAGTTGCTGTACCGCCACATGTACTGCATATCCGTCATGTAGGGGTAGCAGTGGTACGTGACTGTTGGACATGCCTGTACATATGACCATGTCCCACAGGATATGTGTTACGTGTGTACAACACATGTTGTACCGTCATCAAGCTGTGAAGTGTATGGCTGCCAGTGTACCTGTGTGACATGTTCTGCAATGGGTGCAAAGGTACGCAGTAGTGCATTGCATGCCCACATGCCCCACACAGGTGCATAGCCTGAACATACAATACAAAGAGGGTGTTGGATCATAGCAACCCACAAGAGGAGATGGGTACGGGTGGCAACCCACTACCACCTGTTCGGGTAAGGTGTGCATGTCCATGACACATTAGCACCCGAGAAGCTAGCAGTACAGGGTGGCATGCATATATGTTCACTAATACCCCTGTGTGTCCCACCACTGGCCTGTGGACAGACAGACACCAACACAATGTGCAGCATTGACATGTGTACAGCACATCACCACTGGCTACTGTAGAACAGGCTTACTGTGTAGACATGTGCACAGAACGTCTGCACCAGCCACACTCAAACATGTTATGTGTTGAACCCCACCATTATTGTAGCCCATGCCACAGACAGATGTACACGCATCTGTGTATGTACATCTGGGAATGTCCCTGGCCTAGCAGTATAGCTGTGTCAGTGTTGCGAACAACATACTGAATGGGCTGTGTGTGTGAGGTGTGCGTCATACGTGTATGGTCCGATGGATGATACCATCAGTGCTCCTGCTATGTGAACATCCCTGTCCCCATACATGGATGCCTATGCTGTGCCCAACACCACGCTCCCTGTGGGAGGGATGGCGCTGTGTGGTGCACCAACTGACATGGGGGTGGCAGCAGGCACTGGATGTAGACATATGTGGTACCCATGTCACGCCAGGCAACCATCCTTGTGCACGGGATAGCAGTGTGTGGGCACATACAGCACTGTATTGAACAATATTGCAGCACATAGCACCTGTCAGGGGTAATGTGTATGCATGGATGTGCGATACCAGCATCCACCATACACACCCCCACCAAGCAGCATGCTGCCTACCTTGCAGAAGGCCATTGTCCACACCATGATGATAGACATGTGTAATGTCCATATACACATAGTAATGACATATGGAATGGACAGCCACCCTGCCAATATCAGTACCCCCCAGGTGGGACACATCCCTGTGCCATGTATGTGACATACCCTGCCATACCATGCAGCCCTGCCCAGCAAGGCTGCACATGCTATCACAGTCATACATGGTGCGATGGACAAATGGCACTTGCACTATCAACCGTCCAGAGCAGTAATGTGGCACTGACGCACCCTGTGGTGTCACAGGTGCTGTGTGTTGGTGTGTACAACGTGCGCGCGCACATGCTATGCATGACCTTCCCTGCTAATGTCATATGGTTACACAATGTCCCATGTGTATCACATGTGCAATACAGGTGAGCCGTGGCAGGTTGTCCAACACCCGTACAGTGCTGTGTAGATGTACATGGCACAACACATGCATGTACAGGTGTCCATGTGTATGTGTGCAGTGCCACCCCTGACGTTCATAATGGCTGCGTACGTGATGCCTAGTGACATATACACAGCATCCAGGTGAACAGTAGAACTGTGTGCACATTGGGACACGTGCCAACTGGTATGAACACAGGTGCAGGCAGGTACACATGTCCACAGCAGGTTTCCATCAACATGGTGTGTGTACAGTGTGATGAGTTGATACACAGATATGATATGATACCCACTGCTTAATGGTGTGACGGCAACACGTCAGCTGTGTCACTGCCATGATGCATCGCAGAGATTACTGTGCAGATGTCGTACATGTCATAGCAATGTATGTCCAGCGGTATGCCAGTACATCAGTGTAAATGTGACCTGTCACCATCATTACGTTTTACAGATAATGCCACGTTCCCGGCTGCCAGCCTTCAGCCACCAGGAGGATGACGTAATTATACCGTTGCTCCCCGACAACTATGACCTGCTATTCAGCCATGTTCCACAGCAAGCACAGCAGCGGGATGACCTGTGGCAGGATATGCGCAGGAGGGTGAACAACATGGGTGGCAACAACCGCACCTACCAGCAGATACGCCGACACTGCACAGACCTAATACGGCACACGAAACAGCATGCCACCGCAATCGCCAGAGAACAAGGTGGGACAGGTGGTGGGCCACCAACCCAGCACCCACTCACACACACGAAGGAGCTCCTGGCCAGTCTGGGGACACCCAGGGAACATCATGCAGAAACACTCGCTGCCATCGTAGAGGTGGGTGTCTCCCAACCAATGAGCCTGGAGCTGCCTGGTAAGTTAGTCTTGCATGTGTGTATGATAACTGACGTAGGTGTGGGTGTCACAGTACACCACATAATGTACCAACACATGCCAGGTATATGGCCACACAAGCTGCATACTACAGTATGCTACGTTGTGTTTGCAGACATGTGCATAACACATGCTACCACACAGGTACATGATGTGACATGCACAGTGCTTACTGTGGCTACAGTAATGGATAATATGTATACTGTTGTGTCGCCCCTATACAGGTACCTCTGGCGTGTTGCACAGCCATGGGTCCATCGCAGGTGAGACTGTTGCTAGTAATAGGCATGTTACAGTGTATAGATATTCGCCATGTGGCCAGGTATGACCTGCACACCTGGGTCTGCTCCAGTCATGGTATACAGGTTGCACCACCTGACACACACGCCACCCATGTACAGTAGATACAACCATTAGTATACACCGGCATGACACCACATAACCCATCAGTGTGATATGTGCAGTCAGCTATGCATACAATGGTGGAGGTGTTCTACAATGGCTGCATATGTAGTATGCATCGGAATGCCATTTGCAGTATGCACACAGTACCACATAGTGAGCTGTGATATGGCCAGCACACAGGTGTTACCAATGTGACCTATGCCCCAGCATTGTGTGCACACGTTGTGACATGGCACATGACATGTCCCATGCACGTGGTGTTCTGTCTGCAACATTGTCACACCGTGACATGACCTACGCCCGACATAGCAGACATCCACACTGTCTGCATAGCCCTCGGGATTGTGACACCTCAGACTAGTATGAGTGTATGTCACATGGGCCACCACAGGGATGTGTACACGATGCCCATCACACACAATTGTCCATGACCCAGTCAAACATGGCCATGGGTGATACCCACAGGCATGTTGCCACACAGTACATCTGGAGTGGGTAGTCACCGTTGCACTTTGTCCACACATAGTGCGATCATAGCTGTAGTGGACCACCTGTACATCTGATGTGGTACACCAGACAACCGCAATGCCTGTCTGCAGCCACTGGAGGTGCCACCAATGTCTACCATATACGTGCTGTGGAACAGCATGACTGTGTTGCAGACATGGCAATGCAATGCGTCCATGTTACGCATCGCACAGAAACATACCTGTGTCTTGCTGCCATGCAGTGGCACAGTGCCTGTACTCCCCACTGTATAGCTATGTACACAGCTCACACCAACCACACCTGCACAGACATCTTTGTTACACATGCATTCTATCTGTAGCCTGTACACATAACACTGCACTGTGACGTCCAGTTTGATGTGGTGCATGTGGTGGGACACCATTGTCACATGTCCACATGTTATCGCACATGTTGGCAGAGTACATGACAAAGCGACGCCAGCCATGTGTACTGTTAACCTGCCTGTGGCCACACGGTGTATCACGGTGATGCATGCAAACTACCATGAATGTGTGTACTGCATGCCTACTGAAATGACACCTGCTTGATGTAGTGTGCACCCCAGGGCAGTATGCATACTACCACTATTAATGTCTGGCCTGCATTCACTGAGCTGTGGTGTGGGAATGCTGCATGCCAACTGCAATATCACATGCATGATGTGTCTGCATGTGTGTGTGTCTGCGTGTGTGTGTCTCTGCATGTGTGTGTCTGCGTGCGTGTGTGTGTCTGTGTGTGTGTGTGTGTGTGTGTGTGTGTGTGTGTGTGTGTGTCTGCGTGTGTGTAATGTATCTTACAGTATGTCTTTGTATTCACAGGTGGTGTAGGTGCGTTCCCCTCCTGCGGTCCATCTGATGCTAGTGTCCCCACAGATACTAGCGGTGATGACCATATGCATGAGGCACAGGCAGGGTTGTCACGGGCAGAAGCTGTGCCATTGGTTAACATCCCACCTATATCCCCTTCATCTCCGCACATGGTTCTGATGCCGACACCTACCACATCACCGTTGCCCATAGAGGAAGGACAGTCAGCATCTGTTGGCATTGAGCAGGAATGTGTAGTGGCTACAGAAGGTGCAGGTACACACCATGTTGGCAGTGTAATGACTGGTGATGTGCCACACAGGCATGTGGCTGGTGCTGCTCGTAGGAGGAGCTCTGGTAGACATGCACCTGCTGTACAGGGTGCAGCAGCTGGTATCACCAGACACATGTTCCAGACTGTAATGGCGGCACAGGCACATGCTGAATGGCAGAACCAAGAAGGGCAGAGGCTGCAGAGGGCCGCAATCCGTTCCCTAAATGAGAACATCCAGTCATTGGCGAATGCTCAACAGCAGCTTGCTGATGTTCTGGATAGGTGATTAGGTGAGATGGTTGGAATCCTCGACCGAGGCATGTCAATCCGCGAGCGTGAGCTGTCTGTGCTGGAACACCTGGTAGGGGTGAGGCGTAGGATACATGGCCGTAGGCCAGCAGCACCACCTAGTGTAGGTTGACGTGTGCGTGCCACCTCTCATGCCCACTCACACAGTGCCGGTAGCAGCAGCAGTGCAGCTGGTGCTACACCAACCACACCAGGACACAGCAGGCCACGTGGACGTGGCCCTGGCCGGTCCCAGCGTGGACACGGTTCCAGCGGACATGTCATCGGAGAGTGGCCACTCCATACCTCCACCCGGTAGTGCCCGTGCGACCCCAGGCAGGCACGGGTCACGTGGCCGCAGACGGACACAGTGAGCCATACAACCTGCACTGTACAGTCTGGGGCTGCCAAGTATACCCCATGTAGGCATCACAGATGGCTGAACTGTGTAAACACATACCCACACACAGCAGACACAACTGTAGGGCTCCACCACATCCACATGCATTCTGCACAGTCATGCCCAGTAAATGCACCGGCCCTTACACACACACATGATGTCATCCATTGGTACAGCCTATGCCCCTGGCACACATATCACCCTGTGCATATGATGAAGCCTCTGCCGCAGCACTGTCATCCACACCATCGGTGCATGGTTATGCAAATATATTCTGATGCACAGGGTGGACAAGTTAGTGAGAGGTGTATGTGATACCTGTGTCCGCATAGTGCATGATGTGTATGTTGCAGTGGTTGTGTATGACAGGTGACAGGTGCGTATGTGACGTGGGTTGTGTACTGACATCATGCAGCAGGCATACCATGTAGTGCAGGTGCAGCATACATTGAGCTGTGTACACGGTATGCGTGATGGTTACATGTGTAGCACCATGTTGGTTTTGTTAACCTGTATGCCTCATATGGTGTACTTTCATGTGCCTACTGGGAGCACTGTTATCAGTCCCCCACGTGTAGCTGTGGGTTACCCACAGGCACATCTGGCAATATCAGCATACCACAGGTACCTGCAACCTGCATGGACTCCTACATAGGTACATAGGTGCATAGGTACATACCAGGCTATGTGCCCTACGGCATGTATAAGCCTAGCCAGAGTGTATGTGGCTTACACCACCCCTTAGGATGAGGATACTATATCCATTGGTTCGCTGTCCCTCTGTCCAGCAGTGACACAGAGATGATGCCTGGCACATACCTACGATCACCCATCCACACGTCAGGATTACTCTTGGACAGTCAGTGAGGGGCTCTGCTTCACATGGGCTGGGAATCTTTTCCATGTTTTAGGGGGTCTCTGGGCGATGACCCTGTCCCTCCAGCACGTCCTATTTATGTCCGTGTTGAGGTTTCTGTCAGTTGCTTCTGTGCCCGTGGTTGTTTGGAGCCTAGGAGGTGGAACATGTCCATGTCACCCATGTCGGACATGGCCATGTATGTCAGGCACAGATCACCTCAGAGCAGACGGTATGAGAAGGTATACAGCCGGAGTCCCCTCAGTCGGGCAGCGTGTGACATATGTTTCAGCACCTTTATCCCTGTGTTGTGGAACGTTTGAGGTCCTTCCAAGTGCTGCAGGTGTCAGGTTAGGTACATTCCAAATGTGGCGTTGTACCCAATCATTTGTCTGATGTGTGAAGAGTACAGGGGTACAATGACCTCCCCTGATGTGGATGTGAATCCCTTCATGACCAGGTGGGCACAGTGGAATGTCTTCCCAACCACATTGGCAATGTGAGTGTCGAGAGAGGTTACCGACAGGTTTGGTACCCATGTCCCTGATCACGTCCACCATGTTTAATGGATTACCACCTATATGGTAATTCAGGGTAACATGTCTTTCCCAAAGGGTAGGTCTATACCTTCCCTGGCATGTAGCATCAGGCCATGGCTCTGGCACCAGTTATCCATTTCTATGAGACCCCAGGTGGATGTCCGTGTCTGATGGGGTGTTGAGTATGGTGGCCGGTGTGCAGTCATCTGCATACCTTGTCTGCCACAATCCCCCTATGTTTGCATGCACATTGGAAAGTTGAATGCCGAACAGGAGGGGGCCCAGGACTGAGCCCTGTAGGCCACCACTCGGGACCAGCTTGAAGTCTGACATGGCACCAGGAACACAAACCCTGTGGGGTTTGACCTCCATCCAGTTGACAAACCATCGTGTGACATATGTCTCTACATCTACACTGGTGAGCCTTTCTATGATGCCCACATGGAGTGTGGTTTGAACGCTCCCGCCAGGTCATGGTAGTCTGTGCAAACCGACGTACCCCCATCAATGGCCTTAGTGACTCCTCCAAACAGGTCGACCAGGTTTGGGAGGCAGGATCTGCCCTTGACTAAGCCGATGTGGGTATGTTCTGGTATTTGCTGTACACCAATGTCTTTATTTATGTGCTCCAGTATGGACCTCACCACAGCTTTGCAGACAAGGCTTGTCAAGCTGATAGGGCAGGGATGTATAGAGTCCATAAGAGCACTACCCTGGTGTAGTGGGACCACAGTTGCCGTATGCCATCCATCGGGGATGTAGCCCGTAGTAAGGCTAAGATGAAAACAGCAGCCTTATGTGTGGGGTGAGGGCCTCAATGAGGTTGTGTAGCACACAGCCGGGGACACCATCTGGTCCCATTGATGCTGTGTTCACTGCTTAACAGATATCAGCTCTCTCCTGGGCATACGGGATGTTTGGGAGGCTAGACTCTGGTGGGATGGATACGTCCCCTCTTGGGGGGGAGGGTAGATGTATGCACGGAACCTGTCCGCTGGTTTGTTGGCAATGTCTGTGGGTTCAGTGATCATAGTGCCATTCTGGAGTAATTCCGAGCATAACTGTGTGCTTCCACCCATGTTCCTACCATAGCTAAGGAAGGCCTTATGGTTGTCTTATGTGTCCTTTGCAGTACCAGTCCCACAGGCGGCCTTGGATGATTGTATGAGTGATCGTATGTTAATGCCGGTATTAATCAGTGATGCCTTCCCTGGTACTGATATTGCTCTGTCATGTATTAGCTTTCAACTCTTGTTGTACGGTTTGTCAATGGCTGGGGTCCACCAGACCATGTGCCTGCCTTTGGTGGACAAGGTCCTGATGTTATCAGGATCGCTTGGTGCAGACATTCCTGGGGGTGCTCATAGAAGGCATTTGTAAGGGTTTCATCAGTGTGGCCTGTGTTTACCACTGGCATGGAGGCCTTGTAGGGTACCACACCAGTCGTATGACGTGTGTGGTTCGCTGTGGAGAGGTCTTCACTGTGGTCTCCCATGCCGGTGTTGGGTGCAGGATGCGGATCTCCAGTGAGTTCACTATATGGTCTGACCTCACCATTGAGGGATGTACATCCTGTGTGGAGCATGTTGTCCCCATGTGTGATGATCAGAACTAGTATAGTTCCCCCCCTTGTGGGTATGGTGCATGGTTGTTCCACAGCATTCAGGTGTATGAACACCTGGAACCTTTGGTGTAGGGTGTTGTGTCCTGGGTAATGTTCCCGGTCTATGTATGGGTGGTTGATGTCACCCAATATGACGGTGTTGTGAGAGCATTCATACTCACCAGTGTCTTCAGGAAGGCTGTGCAGGTATCCTGGGTTTGGGAGGGTGGTCTGTAGCATGCAACAAACTGTAGGGCAGTCCTACCCATGGTTAATTGCACCTGGATATTCCCCACTGCTACGTGCATTTCTGTCAACCTGGAGGTGTGTGTATCCTTCATGGAAATGGAGACTCCCCCTCCTTCTGTGTTAGGTCCAGGTTATGGTCCTGAACGCGTGATATGGGGTATGACCTGATAGTGCTGGGGTGCTCTCAGCAGCCCTGATCAATGTTTCAGTCACAGCACTGACATCGATGTCCTCCATACTGAGGAGGGCATTTGAGGGTGTGCAGCTTGGGCATAGACCACTGGCACTGAGCAGTATTACCCTGTCTGTTCTCCAGGTTTGTAGTGTAGGGTGGTAGGTTTATCATTCCAGCCTTGCCTGCAGTGGGCACTGTGGGGGTGGCAGGTGCCTTAGCCAAACCCTTGAAGACCAGTGGCGACAGGTGTGAGCCATCCCTTGCGAAGGGGTGTGGTGTGCCAAGCATGTCATCCCAGGTATGAGGAATCTGGATCCCCTCTGACACCGGTAACCAGGCACATTATCAAGGGTGACCACTTGGAGCCAGTATAGTGGCATCATACTTGATGAGGGTGGGATACTGCCCAGGGTCAGGGACATGCTGGCCTGGGCTACACAATCTGAGTGGCCCTCTATGTCTCCTTTAATGTATCCCAGGGTGGTATGTCTCCAGTCGTTGACAACAGCATGGGCAATGACCGCGTCATACCTGTACATGCTGCAGAGTGACCTGAGTGCGTGTGGTATGTGGCGGATTCCAGCGCCCGACAGGCAGCCTACTGTGATCATTCCCTTGTTCAGTCTGGTGGGTGGGACATCGGTGTGTCTGACAGTGGCGTCACCCATTACAAGTGTGTCTGGCATTGTGTGTGTTGCCTTTGGGGCTCTGACTGTTTAGCACTCTGACGTTGAGAACTATGTGTTGCATGTCCTATGTCTTGTGGAGGCAGTTGCTTGTGTGTCTGCTTCAGAGGGCTCGTTAGGTTCGTGATATGTTTTAACAGTGCCTCCAGGTATGTCTTAGTGTGTTCATGTGTTTGATTAGCATTTGCGATAGTCACATGTGACACTGGGTTTGTGGTGTGCATGGTGTCCTTCCCCTCCCGTTTGGTCTTGCCGGTCATGGTTTGAGAGAGCACAGCCCCCTGTCTGGCTATATAGTTGCATCTGTCACATGTATTATGTTCAGTGAGGGAGGTGCAGCTTGTCCGTGTCCATGAGGCACCTGTAACAGTGCCCAGGATGCCCAGATTCACCATCTGAACAGGAGAGGTCGCTAGCAATTGACCCTTCGACATGCCAGAGAATGTGAATGCATTTGCTGTGTAACTGGGTCAGAAGGCGCCTATAGGGAAGTGGGTACACAAGGGGATTCTAGGCCAGTGTAGTACTCCATTTAGTATACATGTACTTTACCTATGTAGGAATACTATGGGAGCAGGTGCAGAGCTTTTGTGATATAGAGAACAGACAGTCGGGATTGCAAGAAGAGAGGTTATACACATAAACCTGCGGAGCACGGGGCCAGGTACAGTGTAACGTTGCTTACATGGTACATGACGCACATGTCCACACATATACTGCACCTGACGCCTGTGGTCGATGCCACAGGCTACGGTGGACAGAGACATCACATACATGGCATGACACAGTACAGGTATGGTGACATTCTGCAGGTGTCATACGCAGTGTGCTGGCTACTGACCGCAGGTGTCACCTGTCAGCTGTGGTGCACGGTGTGCAGCACTCGGATGCTGTACTGGTACAGGAATATGTCCGCAATCGCGGTGCATACACCTCTATGGCACACACCCCATTGTGTGCAGATGGGGACACCTGTCTGTGTGGTCAGCACCCTCACAAGACAATGCACCCACGCGCCATGTCACAGGGGGTGGTCTTGCACAGGTGGCCAGTAAGGCTCACAGGTATGGCATTGACAGGGCTGTACAATGCAGCACCAGTACAGGATGGTCACCCTGTGTGGTCAGTGTCCAGTCACAACACTATATCTGCATACACCCTCACAACAGGCAGCAGACATACACACATGTTGACACACTGACATGGTGGTGACCACACATGTCTACACGGAGGGATGACGTGTTGCATGTACTGCACCATCCACATCCATGTACCCCACACTGAGGTAGGTACAGATCTCTGCCATGGTGTACAGTGATGTGTGGCACGTGGCACATAGTCCCCCCGATCTGTGGCATACATGGGCACACATTCCTGCACACATGTTGGTGCTAGGAATGCCACACCCGCTATATGGGATATGTGCATGCGTGCAGCGGTATGTAGTGCATCCTGCGTACTACCACTGTATCTGGCAGCTGCGCCAATATTTGCACTTGGGAGGTGGTAGGGGTTACAGTGGCCATGTGACATATGGACGATGACGCATGGCCGATGGGTATGCATTATGGCAGCGCTGTCATGTAAAGGCGACATAGCAGACTGTATACACATGGCAGGGTAGGATGGTGTGTGACACACCTGTGACCAGCACCTGCACACATGCATGTGGACAGGTGTTTAAACACATGGTGTACACACAGACTGCCATGCGTGCTGTTAGTATGCCACCATATGACGGCCCCCATGATGGGTATGCATGTGGTAGAGGGTTGCAACTGTGTTATGGACACCGGACACCACTCATGCATGGCTGCACCGTGCACAGTACACGTGTCACATGTATCCCCTGTTGCCATGTGTGTATGCATTGCTACGTTGTGACATGTGTGTTGACATACATGGAACATGGACTGTGGTATGGTATCACAGCTGTCACAGGCAAACTGTACAAGGGTATGTGTCCCAGTGAACACTGCTACACCCTGTAGGGGGTGCATACCACAGACATGTGTCCGCCTTCCCTTCATGTGTGTATTACCGCGTATGCCTGTGTTCTGCATGTGGTACATCACAGGCTTCGTATGTGTCCTGCGTGCAGTCCATGCACACAGCCAGGAAATCACATATGTGACATATCCGGACATTGTTTCACTGTGGTACAGCTGCAGTCATGTGTCATATCTGTGTCAGGCCTGTGGTATGTGTGGAGCACGCCTGTCCGTGTATACCGGTATGGGTGGACTACATCACACCTGTGGGATCATTGATAGTACATGTGTACTCTGCATAATGGACGTACACCGCCACATAGTCTTGTGGACATATGTCACATGCTGTTGCTGGACCGTGAGGCATACTGCTGCACCAATGACATGGTGCTGGCATGGCAGCTACAGTGTTCACTGCAGTGTGTACATGTTCAGCCTGCACCCGTGACGCCTGTGCTGTCATCTGTGTGTGTACGTGTAACTGCATGTGTGTCCACCCTGTGCATGTGTACGGGTTTACCTGGCCGTGACTTGCAGTGTGTGCACTCCGTCTGCATGCCGGAGCACATACTACGTGTGTGAGCATGGCCGGGTTGCTGTTGTGTGGGTGGACACACACGACGGTCCACATTCTGCCTCCCATGATTTCGCCCCATGTGTATGCATGTCTGCACTGTGCAGATTCTAAGTGTCTGAGCATGCCCAGTAAGCAGCTGTATAGATGGACACACAGTACAGTGCACACCGCGCCCATCTGCGTTGATACCCCGTGTGCATGCCTGTTTCCCCTTCACAACCGCCACGTCTGTGGCATGGCCGGGTTGCTGTTGTGTGGGTGGACACACACGACGGTCCACATTCTGCCTCCCATGATTTCGCCCCATGTGTATGCATGTCTGCACTGTGCAGATTCTAAGTGTCTGAGCATGCCCAGTAAGCAGCTGTGTAGATGGACACACAGTACAGTGCACACCGCGCCTGTCTGCGTTGATACCCCATGTGCATGCCTGTTTCCCCTTCGCAACCGCCACGTCTGTGGCATGGCCGGGTTGTTGTTGTGTGGGTGGACACACACGATGGTCCACATTCTGCCTCCCATGATTCCGCCCCATGTGTATGCATGTCTGCACTGTGCAGATTCTAAGTGTCTGAGCATGCCCAGTAAGCAGCTGTGTAGATGGACACACAGTACAGTGCACACCGCGCCCGTCTGCGTTGATACCCCGTGAGCATGTCTGTCTCCCCTTCACAACCGCTAGGTGTGAGGGCATGGCCAGTACACCATTCGGGGGTACACACTACAGTCGGCACTGATGTCTGCTACTAGGCGTGTAGCCATGGCCAATGACATCCTGCATAGCCATGGTGACCATCCAGGTGAGTCATATGTGGTTGTTATACCACAATGGCTGCCTACATCGTGCATGCCGGATGCCCTCTTATAGGGTATACTGTATGTGGTGCATCCCGTATCCATGTCGTGATGTACTGCTCCGTAGTTAGTTGGTATTCCCGACTGCAGCACTACCGTGTTACTGTACGCCCACCTTGGGATGGTAACATGCTGTGTGACTGCACACTCTGTCTTCATTCCCTATCGGCTGCCTTGCCTCTGCAGATGATATCACCCACCTAGGGGTATGCCTCCTGACAGTGCTGTGCTCAGTAATCTCGGTAGTGCGTTCTGTAAATGCATCATGCTGTAGTGTGTTCATGTAGGTAGGTGTAGGTTCGACTCCCGGCCCTTCCCTGTATGTGTGTGAGGTGTGTGTGTGTGTGTGTGTGTGTGTGTGTGTGTGTGTGTGTTTCCAGCTGCCTCTGCAGATGAACATGCTTTTAGACGCTTTGCAACACATACCTTGGCTATTGCCAGCTATTCCCTTACGGATGATGTCACCCACCTAGAAGTATGCCTCTGACAGTGCTGTGCTCAGTAATCTCAGTAGCACGTTCTGTAAATGCATCATGCTGTAGTGAGTACATGTAGGTAGGCGTAGGTTCGACTCCCGGCCCTTCCCCGTGTGTGTGTGTGTGTGTGTGTGTGTGTGTGTGTTTCCAGCTGCCTCTGCAGATGAACATGCTTTTAGATGCTTCGCAACACATACCTTGGCTATTGCCAGCTATTCCCTTACGGATGATGTCACCCACCTAGAAGTATGCCTCTGACAGTGCTGTGCTCAGTAATCTCGGTAGCGCATTCTGTAAATGCATCATGCTGTAGTGAGTACATGTAGGTAGGCGTAGGTTTGACTCCCGGCCCTTCCCCGTGTGTGTGTGTGTGTGTGTGTGTGTGTGTGTGTGTGTGTGTGTGTGTGTGTTTCCAGCTGCCTCTGCAGATGAACATGCTTTTAGATGCTTCGCAACACATACCTTGGCTATTGCCAGCTATTCCCTTACGGATGATGTCACCCACCTAGAAGTATGCCTCTGACAGCACTGTGCTCAGTAATCTCGGTAGCGCGTTCTGTAAGTTCATCATGCTGTAGTGTGTTCATGTAGGTAGGCGTAGGTTCGACTCCCGGCCCTTCCCCGTGTGTGTGTGAGGTGTGTGTGTTCACAGCTGCCCTAGTAGAGTGTAGTTATTTTAGATGCTTGGCAACACATACCTTGGCTATCGGCGGCTATTCCTTTACGGATGTTGTCACCCACCTGGACGTGTGCCTCTGATGGTGCTGTGTTCAGTGGTCCACGTAGCGCGTTCCATACCTGTGTCATACTGTTGTGCGGTTGGGTATGTGGGGGTGTGGTCAATCACCATGCCTGCCAGATGTGTGTGTGTGTGTCTATGCTCCCAGCCGCATGGGTTCATAGGGTATGGCTTTAGAGTTTCCGCAGAACACTTATATCCTGCCACCATCCCTGTGTTTGTGGATGGTGAGATGCAGTTTGTGGACTGCCTGTGTGCCTGCTGTGGTTGGCGACCTCCGTAGCGTGTTCTCCACGTGCACCCTGTTGTGGTGTGGTGGGGTGATGCTGTGTACGTTACACTCACGGCCTTGCCACATGTGTCCGTCTGTATCTCTCTCGTTGTATATATACATACCTATGTTGTGCCCATAGCGCTGCTCTTGCATGGACAGCTGTCTGTCCCATGTATCACATATTTGCACGGCTGACACATAGAACTGTGGTACGATGCATATCCACTCATTGTCCATGCAACGTCCATATTCCAGAACGCCCTAGAGACATCTGCTGGATATCGTGGCAGACAGCTATCCTTGCTGTACTGACACTGTACCCGTACACGCCATAAACCTTGTGTATAATTGCCTGTTTATGGTGTGTGTGTGTATGTCTATCTGTGCTGTATGCATGGTCGTGTGTGTGTCCCGCTATAGCCGTCTGTGCAGGTGTCGCCACTATGGGTAATCCTTGTAGACCGCTGTTTCATGTGCACTTCAGCACATACCTGCAGACCGTACTACCCATCCTACGGCAGCGGCCTTAGATCAACCGCTGCCCTAGGCTATAGGGCTCCATGGCACCCACCACCACAACACATGGTGCCCCCATCCTGGTGTACCTACATGACATACCTACTAGACAGGTGGCCCTACTAGTGCAGCGCCCTAGGCAGCCGCAGGATTGGCGTATGCCTACTGCCGGCTATGAGCACATCACAAGGCATACGTTCACATTCAGTGTTTTACAAAGGCTAGGTTATAATACCAGAGGGGGGACCTCATCAACTATGCTTTAGAATGCGGATTGAGATGGATTATTAGGTGGAGAGTTGACCACACACCAGGGCTGACTGATGAAACACTGATTAAGCCTCTTTTGAGAAGCAGGTGGCTTAAACCCAAGTAACAGGAATGTAGTTTAGGTACAGATATACAGTTAACACACATTAGTCCACTCTTTCAGTTGTTTACCACTGTATTACATTGATATGATATACATATCTTCTATATATATTGTTAGATCTTTGATTGATGAGTATTAGGCATAGTACAATATCATATAATACATGTTTTAATAGGATGTTTCTGGAGATGTTAATATATGTGTGTGTAGTTAACATTGCGTCTGTGCTATATATGCTGTGGTTAATTGTTCATTGTTTGCTGAGAAATTGACCAATGAAAGTGTAAGGAGGGATATTTAAAGCCTGGATGCTTTTATGTTATGTGTAAGTCTGACGGAGCCTACGGGTGAAAGTGCTTACTTGTCTATGAAGGAACCTTTGTATACCATTTGGGCACTGTCCTGGACAATTTCTACATTGACTGTTTCATCTACCTATGTGTGTTTTGGATTGTGTGCCATAAGGTGCCAGCGGTTCTTTGATGTTGATTAGGTGTATTCCATGGTCAATTGACATTAATCCTATTAATTCACTGAAGGATGTTCTTTATAAGTGGGAACGCCATAGTTTAACCATCCTATGACCTTCCTAGTTGAAGTTGTTAGTGTGCCATTGGTATGTGTTCCACAGGTCGCCCATTTGTTCCGCAGTATGGAAGCGAGTGATCCCCATTTTGTTGCTGGCAGATTGAGTGCTGTGTACGCCGGTATTCGCACGGCGGTCTGACTTTGTATGGGGAGTGTCTACTGTAGTCCCTATCTGTATTTCCTGTGTTATGCCTTACTGCAGCTGTGTAATTCCACCAGGTTTGCAGTTATGGGTGCCATCTTGATCGTACGCTTGTCCATCCATGGGAATTGCATACTGGACACTGGTATAGGGCTGTACACATTTCACACCTGCATTTAGCATTATCCGGTGGATGCTTTGCATTATTAGTGGGGAGTAAGGCATGTGCTATACCCACATCCCTCCCACGGGGCGGTGCAACGGATTATCTGCCAAACAACACCGAGCCCCATTTCTGCATACCCAGGATCCCATGACTGCAACTCTCGACGGTACGCATTACACATCCTTCATGTGTGCGGGACTGGGATGTGGACGCACTTCTATGGACTCGACAATCTGGGGATTTCTGTTCATATGTCCTGCATTTTATGGACACTTGTCATCAACCTTGAACACGCTGGTGGTGCATATGTCTAGCTGTGCCGTAGTCATGGCTGTTCACTCCTTTCAGGGTCGCTCGATCGCAGCTGGTAGATATTGCATACGGATCAATTTTTGGGGTCCTACAATGGACACCAATGTGCATATGTAAAGTGTAGAACTTGTTGGACTGTGTCCATCTGGCCAGTGGTTTTGACTGCTGCTGTATGTTCCCCAATCGCGGATGTCTGTTTGACTACCCATATTATGTAGTGCTACGAAAACCAGGTTTTTCTAAAATGAACCCAAATGGTGTAAATCCAATGATGCAGGTTAGACACTGGTTTAAATAATCCTCAGAAGTCCCAATAGGAAATATCCGCCACTGTATTGTCAAAATAACACCACCAAAACATGTAGATCCTATTAATTCATTGTAGGATGTTCTTTATAAGTGGGAACGCCATAGTTTAACCATCCTATGACCTTCCTAGTTGACGTTGTTGGTGTGCCATTAGTATGTGTTCCACAGGTCGCCCATTTCTTCCGCAGTATGGAAGCGAGTGATCCCCATTTTGTTGCTGGCAGATTGAGTGCTGTGTACGCCGGTATTCGCATGGCGGTCTGACTTTGTATGGGGAGTGTCTACTGTAGTCCCTATCTGTATTTCCTGTGTTATGCCTTACTGCAGCTGTGTAATTCCACCAGGTTTGCAGTTATGGGTGCCATCTTGGTCGTACGCTTGTCCATCCATGGGAATTGCCTACTGGACACTGGTATAGGGCTGTACACATTTCACACCTGCATTTAGCATTATCCGGTGGATGCTTTGCATTATTAGTGGGGAGTAAGGCATGTGCTATACCCACATCCCTCCCACGGGGCGGTGCAACGGATTATCTGCCAAACAACACCGAGCCCCATTTCTTCATACCCAGGATCCCATGGCTGCAACCCTCGACGGTACCTATTACACATCCTTCATGTGTGCGGGACTGGGATGTGGATGCACTTCTATGGACTCGACAATCTGGGGATTTCTGTTCATATGTCCTGCATTTCATGGACACTTGTCATCAACCTTAAACATGCTGCTGGTGCATATGTCTAGCTGTGCCGTAGTCACGGCTGTCACTTCTTCTGGGTCGATCGATCGCAGCTGGTTGATATTGCGTACAGATCAATTTTTGGGGTCCTACAATGGACACCAATGTGCATATATAAAGTGTAGAACTTGTTGGACTGTGTCCATCTGGCCAGTGGTTTTGACTGCTGCTGTATGTTCCCCAATCGCGGATGTCTGTTTGACTACCTATATTATGTAGTGCTACGAAAACCAGGTCTTTCTAAACTGAAACCAAATGGTGTACATCCAAAGATGCAGGTTAGCAACTGCTTTAAATAATCCTCATAAGGCCCACTAGGAAAGATTCGCCACTTTATTGTCAATATAACACCACCAAAACAAGTAGATCACGAGCACTTTCGCCCGGTCTTACTGGGCATTTTCAAGTGTAATTAGCTGAAACGATAACTAAATAAATAATAATAAATACTTTAATAATAAAAATAATAATATGTTATTTGGACAATAGCTTCTGCTATTGGCATACAATGCTGTGGGTGGTGCCGGTTACCATACATATGGCTTTCTCAAAAGCCGACTTCACACTTCTAAACACTAGTGTGGTCTCCTTTAAGGCCCCTGAGCCAGTGGTAAACATTACTCAAGCCACTGAATCACTTACATATGCCTTCTACCAGCACCTACAGGACTGCATGGATCAGGCAATCCCTTACACAACTGTGAGTCTTTGTACCAATGCCAAGCATCCAGTCTGGTGTACCCCAGCCATACACAAGCTCTACAACGAAAGGAGGTAGCTACTACAAGACAGAGCAGAATCCTTGTAAGGTATGACACCCTTGCTCATTATATGTGAAGAACTACAAGCTCTCATGACATCATCCAGGGCAAATCCGACAGATATATCACCAAGGACTCGACAGACAATCATACGGCCTTCTTTAGCTATGTTGGACACCTGGGAGGACACTCCCAGATATGCTCGGACTGGGTTCAGAATGATGTGAAGTTTACTGAACCTACACACATTGCCAACATACTGGCTGACAGGTTTGGTGCAAACATCTCCCCCCCCCCACATGGAGAGATGTCTGTACCAGAGGATTGTGGCCCCCGAAACTTCTGTAACGCACAGGTGGGACATGCTCTCTCCAAGGCAGTGAACACAGCATCCATGGGACCAGATGGTGTCCCGGCTGTGTACTGCACGAACTCATTGAGGAATTAGACCCACAGTTAGGACAGCTGTTTAATCTTAGCCTCACCTCAGGTAACATACCCAAGTTGTGGCGCACGGCGACTGGAGTCCCACTTCACAGGGGCAGTGCCTCCACTGACCCTGGTAATTACCGTCCCATTAGCTTGACAAGCCTTATCTGCAAAGCCATGGGGAAGGATCATAATGAAACTCATAGATGACGACATAGGGGACTTGCATACTTTGCATCCAACCCAGTTTGGCTTGGTCAAAGGCAGATCATGCGTTTAAAACTTGGTTGATGTTTTAGGAACAGTCACCGAGGCCATTGATGAGGGTCAGGCAGTCCATACAGCCTACCTCGACCTGGCAAAGGCCTTCAACACAATACCCCCCTCAGGTATCATTGATAAACCCATCGGCTTGGATGTGAACCCGTACATCGCAGGATGGGTTGCAAACTGGCTAGGTGACAGAACCCACACGGTCATAGTTGCTGGCACCATGTCAGACTCACAGCCGGTCACAGGCGGTGTCCCACAGGGCTCAGTCCTGGGTCCACTCTTTTTCTGCATCTACATTTCCAAAGTACAAGCAAACACAGGGGGGGTTATGGCTGACAATGTTTGCAGATGACTGCGAACTGGGTGCCATAGTGGGATGGACATCTGACACAGATATCCTTCAGAAGGGCCTCACAGATATGGATATCTGGTGCCAGGGACATGGCCTACAGCTGAATGCCGGAAATGCATAGTCATACCCTTCGAAGAACAAGGTTACCCCTAGCTGCCATATAGGTGGCAATCCACTGAGCACAGAGGGAGTTACCAGGGATCTGGGGACCCAGGTTGTCAGTCACCATTCGTTCGACACACGTTGCTAACGTAGTTAGGTAGACCTTCTACATTACCCACCTGATCGTGCAGGGATTCACATCTAGATCAGGGGAGGTCATCGTCTCCTTGTACTCATCACTCATTAGACCTATGATTGAGTACATTGCCCGTTCGGAAGGTATCTGACCCGACACCTGCAGCAGATGGGAAGGCCCCATAGGTTCATCGTCAAACGGATGCAGGGTGTCAGGAATTTGTGTTATGCTGCCCGACTGAAAGGACTCCTGCTCCATTCAGTCACATACCACTTGCTCAGTGGTGACCTGTGCCTGACATACAAGGCCATGTCGACCCATATTTGATGACTATGCTTCATCTAATGGATCTACATCCCTCAGAACCACAAGGGCAGGTGACGTGAACCTTGACACGGTCATTAATAGAATGTGTTGGAGGGACAGATTCATCACCCAGACACTCACTATGCTGTGGAACAACATCCCAGTACATGTGAGGCAGAGCACCTCGCTGGCCTTGTTCGAGGGGGATCTTGACCAATGGATGGGAAATTGCAGATATACCCCAGGGATTACTTCATTGTCACTGCTTGACAGAGGTACAGCAATATAATAGGCATTGTTATCTTCGGACTGGAGGGTTGGCAAAGGCAACATAACTATGGGCTAGGGTTATAGCTGCCCTTGAGCAGATAGCCTACTATGTACCTATGGACATATGTACCTATGTTCATAGTTTGTCCCATTCACACTTGTCTATCCCCTATCCTCATTCGTATGTGTATATTTCTGTGGCACATGATTGAACTATGTATTACCTGCAGGTATGCTGTGTACAGTGCACATACGTCATGGTTGATTACAGTGTATCTGTGTACCTACCTCTGTGATACTGAGGACTACCACACATCCTTCACAGCATTACATGCATATGTCCATACTATTATTCGTTGGCCTGTGGGGGGTTGTTAGGGCAACGGTTACACATGTCCCTGTTTGTGCACGCGTCATGGTGGTCTTTGACCAGCCTCCGTTGCTATCGTGGGATGGACGGTAGTGTTGGTGTGTGTTTGGGATGTGTTTCCACTGCCGGTACATCTGTGGGGGGAGGGGTTGGCACATGTTCCTCTTTGCAGGGAGCCCCATCCTGGACATTTGTGTCATGCGTCAACACTTGGCACGTGCCATATGTCCTGTGCTATTCCCACAGTCGTGTATGCCTTCCTGCATTACTACTGCGTGTTACTGGCAGTTTGTATCTGGTACGCATGGCTATTATGTTGGATGGCTTGGCCTATTCCCATGCTATGACATACCCATTCATCCAGGCATATACATGTTATTCCTTCCTTTGCATTGGCCGTGGGTGTTTGGCCATCCGGCAATGCTATTCTCAACGTGTGATATCCCACCTTCACCTTCTGTGCATGTGGCACCCTGTTGGGGCATCCTGCTTGGTGGGCAGATGTTCCGCCATATGTGTTGTGTTTGACATGTCTGCATAGCTAATCATCAGTACGGTGGCTGAACATACTGCCTTGTCCAGATGTGTACAGTTATGGTCTCCGTGGTGTGTGCACGCCTATGGGCTTTCGACAGGTCCATACCACATGCGGGTTGTACACATTCTGCCGACACATTCACATGCAGCCATTTGGATATCTGTACCTGAGGTGGGATGTTAACATGTGGGGTACATATTTGCCCGCGTGGCACTGCCTAGGACAATACTTCTTACTACATTTCAGGTATACCCATTGTGTGTAGGTGTGCAGCTGTGCAAGACTGCTAGCTGGGTTGGGTGCACGGTTGTACATGGGTGCGGGTTACGTGCTATAACGGGGCTGTTGTGTATTACATTTGCATGCATGGGTTCTGCTTCTGGATATTGCACTTTGGCATACGCCGTCCTATGTGTATGCGACGGGCACGTTGCTGGGTGTAGTACGTGTTGCTATGCACATGTTTGTCTATGTTTAGGGTATCTGGTTTCCTTCTGGTTGTTATATGGACATGGCTGCCTGGCTGTGTACTCTCACTACTGCTGGTGACCATGCCCATGAGGCTACTTGTGTGTAGGTGCAGCGCGCTGACATGCTGCGGTACACCTTCACTGGGTATGCCCACTGACAGTGCATTGCGTGACGGACACGGTATTACGCGTATCCTTTGTTCCTTGGACGGGTACAGTTTGGACTTCGTGGGTTAATGTTTGGTTCTCCATTTTGTGTAAACGGGTACTATGTTGCATACTCTGCATACGTTTCATTATCCACGGACACTGGCTGGTGCGGTTACTATTGCAGGCGGCCTGTGACAGTCAGCACTTTAGGTTGCTCATCGCCTGCCGGCTTGGCCACGCCTACGGGCGCATCCTACTTGGGCTCACGCACGTGCCCTCTTTACGTGTCTGTGGTTGCGGCGCGAACTCATTACTATGCATATGGCGCTGCTACGCCGATTATACACTGCACTGCCGGTGCAAGACTTACACCGGCCTTGCGCCGAGCTTCATGAATCCCGGGGACAGCCTTTCCATTTCACTGTAGTACATTGTCAGTTGTCTTACAGACTTACAATAATTTATGTTTATTTCATGCAGAAAATGTAAATAAAGTCAGGGCAACAAGCAATGTATTATTAGTACTGTTGGTTTACATCACATTTCATATGACTACATCACACATCACATTATTTAGTCATTAGTTTTAAGGATAAAGTGACAGAATTGTTTGTAATAGGCTTATTAAAATAAGTTATCTAAAAATAGGTAGTAATAGTTATTTAATATACTCAAGGCATAACACAGCCGGCTTAATTTGATAATGAATTTACTGATTGCAATGCACTTTACATAATTACTGTATATTATACAGAAAGTTAAAAGAACATGAGAGCGTATACAAAGGTATAGATCTGAAATAAAGAAAATATAGGTTTTTGTAAACTATTACAGCTCATAAATATTTACAAGATATTTAAGACACAAATTTAAAAGGCTGGCATCTACTCCAGCACATAAAAATTAAAAATGTAAATAAAATTATTAACAAATCTGGATGAATATTTACAGAAACAAGTTAATACAGTACATGAGAATTATGTTTCAAGACCAGTTATAAAGGTATCCATCTACTGCCAATTTCAATTAGTCTTCAGAAAATCAAAGTCAAAGTCAAACCTCAAAGTCAAATTAAACTTTATTGTAATTTAGAACTATACACACGTAGCCTAAATGAAATTTTTTGTATTAGCTCAATTCTTGAGATTACAAAGGAAAGCAAAACAACACATACAAGTAAAGGAATAAACATAACTAACACATACAATACTACTTCCAATACATGCAAGAAATAGCAGAGACATTTACCAACACTCATATATGAAAAGAATACCCTCCCCTGAGTTAAATTAACTACTCTATTTAAAGTAAAACAAAGCAACTTTTGAAATGCCTAAGTTATTTGTCTAATATTGTACTTGAGTGAGTTAAATAATACTGACTATGACTATAATAGATAAATATTGCACTTACTTGGAATATATGTAAGTATATATTGCAGAAATAAATAAAAATTGACTTATTTTGTGTCCAGACCCCTGGGACTAGTCTCTAAGTTCAGAAGTCTACTGTTGGGTAGAAACTGTTACAGAATCTTGTAGTCCTACAGCGGATGCTGTGATATCTCCTGCCCAATGCCAGATGCTTAAACAGTCCATTCACAGGATGCATGTTGTCCTGTATTATTCTGGTGGCCTTTAAGATGTTTCTTCCAGAATAAAGATGTTGTATCGATGGAAGACTGGAGCCTGTTACCTTCTCTGCAACCCTCACCACTCTTTGTAGCATCTTCCTTTCTGTAACTGTGCAGCTTCCAAACCACACTGTGCAGTTGCAGGTGAGGATGCTGTCTATTGCACCTCTATAGAAGGTGGAGAGAATATGAGGAGGAAGCTTAGCTTTTTTCAACCTTTCTTAAAAAGTGGAGGCATTGGTGTGCTTTCTTGACAAGTTGCTTGATAGGCTATATAATAAATAAAGGAAATGGACTAAACAGTGCAATGCTTGAGGATTTGAATCTATGGACAACAGGAAAATGTTTCATTTGCTATAAGAGAGAGAGATATCATGGTACAATAAAGCACCAATTCATAAGGTAGAAAACATAGACAATATACAGTGTAATTTTACCATTACAGCATACAGAGATGGAGAAGAAAAATAGTCAGGGTTAACAGTTCATACTCTGTCTAATTTAACTGAAGACTCACAGAGACAGATTGAGGATGTGTATGCCATTTTCTCCATGCTGTTTCTGGAACAGCAGGGATAAAAGAATTACCTGGCCTAATCATTTTTAGAAACCATAGAATAAAAAGACACTATTTTCAGAATAATGGGCAGGTTTTAGATAAATCACACATACGTCAGAATTTAGACATAAAGACACTAAAGAGTATGGATCTAGGTAATGGGGAAATTGCTGTAGCAGGTATATTCCCTGCATATGGAGCTGCTAAAGCTATTAGGAAATTAAATTAGCCAAGTTGCTGGAGGTATTAGCTAATAGTACCTTTGAGACCATAAAGAACAACACTATCTATCAGACCACATCTGCAGATTATGAATGAGATGGCATAAAGACCATATATTTAAACCAGCTTACAGTAGTTAGTAATGCAGATATGAGGTAATGACAAAAGAAGGTCCCTGTAAAACTTTCATGAGGGACCTCAGGGGTAGTTGTTAGATTGAGGATTTTTACTGTATTCTTAGTGATTTCACTATAGTACATTAAGGTAAAATGGTAGGTCTGAAAATATAGTCAGACTTGTGTTTTCTATTATACATTCAGTTGCAAGGAAAGACAGTTCAGTAGAAATCAAAGGTAATCAAATGTAATCTTGCTGGCTAAGCATGAGATATGCAGCAGAAATAGTTTTCAGAGAGAGCTACAGAAAGTTATTTTTTCAAGGAAAAGATATGCTAGATAAAGAATAGACTGTAAGGCATAGGCAAGTCAAGACTTGTAATCCAAGGCTAAAGAGGCATGTAAAACATTACAGGTTTTTGGTATTATTAGGAAAAACTTCAGACATGTTCAATAGAACCAGTTAAGTTAGTTTTTGAACTATATGCAAAAGGTATTTGCAGTACAGACACTTGCTCCTGAGTATCAAAGTCAAGTCAAATATCCAGCATTATTCAGAAGGAAAGACTGTTTCGGTTGATATTATTCAGGACAATCCAAATATATATTCAGAATCTTTGGATATATTTATCAGCACTGTTATTGTTATCCAGCATTCCAGAACTTCTACAGACTGATATTGTTTATCAGCACTGTCATTGAAGACAGTATTTGGATAATGTTAACATCTAATAAAGTTTTCTTAACTAAACTACAGCATGTGCAGAATTTATTTTGAAAAACAGAAAAATACTTGGCTCATAAAAGAAAGACTGACACCTGTTCAGCACAAGTTTGGGTAATTAACAGATAAATTCATTCTAGTCTCATTTAAGTTGTTTCCAGTTAATTCCAGTATATTACTATCCCATCAATACTTCCACCACTTTTTATTTATTTTCATATGTTTACTGGGAAAGTCTGACTGGGCCAGAAATAACCCATTTTCAATGGAGGCCAGGGGAGAAAAGCTCCACAGAGTATAATGTAGTCACATTACAATAATTATATCAGAGTACATTGTCTTCACAGTACAATAATAATATCAAAAGAAATACATAGGGCCGGATTCACGATGGCTTGCATGGAGTCTAAGAGTAGAGTAAGACTCCGTGCAGCCATCATGTCCGATGAGCGATCCAGGAACAGCCTGCAGGGGCGTGCAAGAGAGCTCCTAAAACGGCTCTTACACGGACAGGGCTCAGATATGCAAATTACCTCAACTGCAGCCGAAAGGCATGCAAATGAGGTAGATTTGTGATTCAGGAAACCTGAACCTGTCCGAGTAAGAGCAGTGTTATTTGCAGAAATGTACTCAGTTGACAACTGAGTACCATTCTGCAAATAGCAAAATGGAGCCGTGACAGCTCCAAATAAAGGTGGCATCCAGTAGAGGAAGCATGCCAATGGCCAAATATATGGCCATTTGGCAATGTTTCCCAATGCAATATGAAAAAAAAAAATTTTTTTTTTCTATTATGTCCGATGTTTAAGTGTAGCGCAGCGCAGCACTGCACAAACAGGTTGCGCTCTAAAAACCAGAAAAATAAAACTTAAAACCCACAAATGTGGATTTTATGGGAATTTTCAATGTACAATGCAAGGCAATGGCAGGCTGAAGACAACATGGCTGCCGAGTAGAGGTTGCTAAGGGGGAACCCAGTCTAAGAGATGTAACCAAGCATTAGTAGGCAATCCTATGCAAATGAGGGTAAGGATAGTGAATCCCAAGTCTACATAGCAAATGAGTACAGTCAGTGGAGTGTAAGACTAGGATAAGGGGAGAAACAGAGTAGGATATAGGTGACATCACGAGGGGGGTATGTATGAAAGAAGATAAGCTCATTGGAGCAGAGTGGCATGTGTTAGCTGTCAGTTGCCCATCACTGGAAGAGGTGTGTCATCAGGTATCCCAGCTAAAGTCAAGAAATAGAATGTGCACACTGTGGATATCACCAAAGTTCCTTGTAAAAATGCTTGCAACGTGTATGCACACCTGTATATCCGAGTAAGACTGTGTGCGCGTGTATAAGCAGGAGTTAGCATGTGTAATGTTGTCTAAGCCTGTGTAAGCACATTTGCGCTTGTGTGCACGCGTTTAAGCAGGAATAAGCAAGTGTTAGGCCGTGTAAGCCTGTGTGCGCGCGTTTAAACAGGAATTCGCTAGTTTAACTCTGTTTAAGCCTGTGTGCGCATGTGTTAGCGTGTGTGCATGTGTTTGTGCTTGGGTGCGCGGCGCTGCCCTCCTGAGGAAATGGAAAGGGAAAAGGAAGCACAACAAACAGTAGGAAGTTAACCAGGGAGAATCAGCAGAGCTAGCAGGTGGAAATAATCAGAATCAGGCAATTACACAGGCAGTAAACCAGCCCAGCCCAGCACTTAAAACTCTGCAAACAACTTTTCACCATGTATTCCTCAGAGACACTGCAGCACTGCAGTAAGCTAAGAGAAGTGAATACTGAAAAGGCTTAACTGAGACAAAGAAATGTTAGGGGCTGCCATTGCTGTCATAAACTGACATATGCAACAAGCTGAGGGTGGTGACAATGGGAATGCTGCCAACCAACCCCCAGTGAGGAGACGGAGAAGAGTGTACAGGCCCAGGGTAACCTACCAGGGGCTACATGAGTTGGAGATAGTAGAGTGCTATAGAGTGGACAGAGACCTCGTGCAGCAAATTTTTGAGCTGTACAGGCCACGCCTCACACACAGAACCAACAGAGGGGAACCCATCCCAGTGGAAACCAAGGTATGTGTTGGCCTACGAATACTAGCAACAGGTACCTTCCAGAGACAACTGGTAATATGATGGGGATATCACAGGCATCAGCATCCAGGGTACTGCACCAGTTCCTGGATGCCATGTCAGCACATGTCGGTGATCATGTATATTTCCCCAATTCCCGTGAGGTATTGGCCAGCAATATCTGCCTCTTCCAGCAAATAGCAGAATATCCTGAGGTAGTGGGTGCTATAGACTGCACGCACATACGCATCAAAGCAGCAGCTGGTGAGCGGGGTAGGGCCTATATTAACCGCAAGGGCTTCCCCTCCATCAACTGCCAGGTCGTGTGTGATGCCCAGGGCATAATAATGATTGTGTGTGCTGGCTGCCCTGGAAGCTACCATGATTCCCATATCTGGCATCTGACGCAGCTGTCCAGACATTTGCCAATGGGGACATCCCTCATGGTCACCTAGTGGGGGATGCTGGATATGCACTGGAGCCGTGGCTGATGACACCCATCAGAAATGCACACATACCAGAACAGGAACGCCATAATGAGGCACATGCACAAACATGAAATGTAATCGAGCGTGTGTTTGGGCTGCTCAAGTCACGGTTCCGGTGCCTGGACACCTCTGGTAGAGCCTTGCAGTACTCACCAACTACATGTACCCAAATTGTCATGGTATGTGCTATGCTACATAATATGATCCTGCGAAAACAGCTGCAGCAGGATCAGCATAGGCCCAGGCCAAACAGACCCCCACCATTGCCAAGGCCATCACAGGCGGAGGGTGACTCGGAGGAGGAACAACCTCAGCCTGCCCCAGTAGGCAGAAGGAGGCATGCGCAGTATGCTTTGGCCTTGGCAAAGAGGCAATGCATAGCACATACACTAGCTCAGTAGGAACCCTGGAAATGATACCTCTCCCTGACCAGCATATACAGTAAAAGGGATGCCTAACTTGACACTACCTGTTGTCAAACATGTATAGGGAGTGTACTATGTGCATCTGACATAGGCAGTTCTGCAGCACCACCTGAGGCATGATTGACCTGTGTTAAGCAATATAAAGTAGTGCTAAACAGCTTTTCCACTACATAGCATATGTAAACATAAGCATACACAATAACTGGCACAATTTTGGGCAATGTTGAGCAATATTGGCCAACCTTCAGCAATGTTGAAAACTGTTGAGCAATGTTGGTCAAGTCTGGTCAAATTTGCCCATAGTTGAGCAAAAGCAGGTAAACATGCGCATATATGCTTTAGTTGACCTTAAGCAGTCTGGTCTGGCCAGTATGAAAATTTAAAGCAGTGACAGGCCCCGAACCCAGGATACTGTGCACTATAGTCACAGTACCAAACCACCAAACCAAGACAGTATTTCACTGGTCAGCTTGTATGAAGACATGCTGATAAGTGTATGCAACGTGTGTCATGGAAACTCCACAGTCACAGCATAATACATGCCAACTTATGACACAAAGGTGAGCCCTGCAGTATAAAAATAACTTGATGTCAAACACACATAGTACACATGTTAATATTGGGCATGTTCACACATGGTAACAAATGTACTGGCCTCCAGACAGCAACATACTGAAAGGTCACACTGGGCATGCTCACACACTTAAAGAAATGAAACAAATGTCAGGCAACAAAACAGTGAATGTGCAAACTGGGCATGCTCACACACTTAGGCCTTGTCTGAGTGCAGCAGTGGGCCAGACATATCTGGCAGTTCACCTGTTAACCCACGAACCTCTCCCTAGCCAACAATCCTGCCTTGTGCTCACAGTTATAAGACAACAGACACATATATAACATCTGGGATTCCTGTCATAATCAAATATGTACAACAGATAAATATGTTTTACATAGAAAGTGGGAAAGTAGAGGATAACAAATCTGCAGTCAGTATCATCAATAAACAATGTGCACTCCAAACATTATCGTAGGTACATAGGTTCATAGGTTGATACTAGGTATCAGCCCTAGGGCATTCAGAAGCCTAGCCAGAGTGTGTATGGCTGTCACCACCCTGTACCTTTGAATAATAGGTCACACAAGATAGCCGTAGTATGGTTAGTGTACTGTGCCTCTGTCTAGCAGGGACCCAGAAGAGATCTCGGAGGTAAATGTATGATCACCCATCCACTTGTCAGTATTTCCCTTAAAGAGGGTCAGTGAGGGGCTCTGCCTAACTTGGACTGGGATGTCATCCCAGAGTGAGGGGAGCCTCTGGGATATGAATCTGTCCCTCAAGCATGTCCTATTAATTCTGTGCTGAGGTAGAAGTCCTGGAGTGTGTAACTGTAAGAGATTCTGATATCCTGAGGTGAAGCATGTCCAACAAGTCTGGGCTGGACATGGCTGCATACAGCAGCCACAGATTGCATCTGGGTAAGCGTTAAGCAACTGAGTACAGCTGGTGTTTCTGTAGCTGAACTGTGTAGGGCATCAAGTCTGGGCTGGACATGGCTGCATACAGCAGCCACAGATTGCATCTGGGTAAGCGTTAAGCAACTGAGTTCAGCTGGTGTTTCTGTAGCTGAACTGTGTAGGGCATCTGTATGAGTCTCCTGTTCCACTTCATGAGGTACCTTAGGGGTCATGACAGTTGCTGCAGGTGTTGGGTAAGGTACATCCCAAATGGTACAGTGTACTCAAGTATGGGTTTGATGAGTACAGGTGCACAATGACCTCTCTGGATTTAGATGTGTAACCTTTTGGGATAAGGTGGGCTATATAGAAGGTCTACCTAACCACTTTGCCAATGTGATATTCAAAGGAGAGATGAGTATCTACTGTGGACCCCAAATCCATATGTACACCTTCTCTATGTAATGGATTACCACCTATGTGTTAATCTGTATGCACTTTGTCATTCACAAAGGGGATGTGTATGCATTGTATGGCAGTTAGTTGTAGGCTATGGCTCTGGCACCACTTATCCATCTCTGGGAGACCCTGTAGGAGGATGCATGTGTCAGCTGGAGAGTCGATTATGGCACCCGGTCTGCAGTCATCTGTGAACCTGGTCAGCCATACTCCCCCCATGTTAGCATGTACCTCACAGGAATATATACTGAACAAGACAGGTCTCAGAACTGAGTCTTGTGGGATGCCACATGTAACTGGTGTAGAGTCTGACATGGCACCTGCACGTCTGAACATGTGGGTACTATCCCAAATCCAGTTTGCAATCCAACTTGGGACATATGTGTTGATATGTAAGCTGGTGAGCGTATCTAAGATGCCCGAGTGTGGTATTGTGCCAAAGGGGTCTGTGAGGTCCAGGTAGGCTGTGTGGACTACCTTCCCTATGTGTATGGCCCTGGTAACTGATTCAAAGAAGTTGGCAGGTGCAAGAGGCAAGATCTGCCCTTAACAAAGGTGAATTGGGTAGGATCCAGTGTCTGGAGATTGTCAACATCTGTAAATGTGTCCCAGGATAATACTCTCCATAACTTTGCAGACCAGGCTAGTCAGGCTTATAAGCTGATAGTGTCCATGGTCCCTTGTGGAACCACCATGGTGGAGCGGGACCACTGTTGCTGCATGCCATTCCTTGGGTACATATCCTGTAGTAAGTCTGATATTGAACAGTGATGTTATGTGAGTGTTATGTTCTTCATGAAGCATGTGTAGGATGCAGCCTGGGACATTGTCTGGACCCATTGATGCTGTGTTATTGCTTTGGAGAGACCAGCTCTCACATGTTCATCTGTGATGTCAGGGAGGCTACACTCTGTTGTCAGGGACATGCGTGTGTGGGGGATAGGGGTTAGGAATATGCGCTCAACCTGTCTGCCAGGATTTTGGCAATGTGTGTGGGTTAAGTGTCCTTCGTTGGCATTATACAGTAACTCAGAGCATATCTGGGAGTTTCCACCCAGGTTCCTGACATAACTAAGGAAGGGCTTGTGATTGCCTTTAGTGTCAAGTGCAATCGTAGTGTCGAAGCTGGTCTTACATGATGTTATGACTGATTGTAGCTTCTTGCTAGTACTGATCAGAGATGCCTCCCCTTTGTGGGAGACTGCTCTATCATGTAGTAGCCTCCTCCTTTTGTTGCATAGCTTATTTATGGCTGGGGTACGCCAGACAGGTCACCTGCCTTTAGAGGAGTGAGTCTTGGAGTCATGTGGGATAGCATGATCCATGCATTCCTGTAGGTGTCCATACAATGGGTTTCTAAAGGATACTGTGATATGAGTCATAGTTCCCAGTGGCCTGGGTGCTTTGAAGAAAAACACCTCTGTTCTGAGAAGTATGACGTTTGCTTTTGAGAAGTACCTCACCGAGATTACCTTGGCTGGGTGTGGGGATGGGATATGGATGACATAAATGTATGGTGTGATCTTAAGAATGAGGGGTATACCTCTGGTGTAGAACATAGAGTCCCCATGTTGGTGATGACCAGGTCCAATATGTATACCCCTCATGTGGGGGTGTTGACCACTTGTTCCATAGCATTTGATTTGATATATACGAGGAACTATTGTGCGAGGGTCTTGCAGCTTGAGTAGTATTCACAGTAAATGTTTGGCTACTACAGGTCATCCAATATAATGTTGTTTGTACACACCTACATATTCTACAGTGTTCTGTTCTCATGAAAGCCGAGTGTGTTCCCTGGGTTTGGGAGTGTGTTCTGCAGCAGGCTACTACCTGAAAGGCGGTTTAGGCCACTGTTACTTACACATGGATGGTCCCCAATGATTTGTGCAGTGCTACTATCCTGGAGGTTTGTGTATCTCTGGCATATATGAATACCCCCCCCCATGTGGTGTGGCCTGGTTATTGTGTCAGAAAGCCATGGTATGATGTATAACCTGGTAGTGCTGGGGTGCTGTCGGGAGCCTCGAACCAGGTGACTGTTACTGCACAGATATTTATATTCCCCATACTGAAGAGAGCCTTGAGTGCGTGCAGTTTGAGGTGTACACCTCTGGCATTGAGCAGCATTACCCTTCATTAATTTCACCTGGTATTGTCTATGGAGTGGGATTTGTCATGTGAGCCCTGACTAAAAAAGGCACTATGGGTGTGCCACGTGCCTTAGCCAGTATTCGAAAGGCCAGGGGTGTCAGGTGCAAGGCATCCCTAGTGAAGCAACGTGGCATGATGAGCATGTCATTCCAGGCCGACAGACACTGGATCCCCTGTGAATGACACACATACGTTAGCCGACTGTTAAAATTGATCATGTTGTCTTTATACTGTGGCATCATTCTTGGCGAGGGTAAGATGCTACACAAGGACAGGGTCATACTGGCCTGGCCTACATGATCATAGAGCTCCTGTATGTCTCATTTCATGTAGTCCTGGGAGGAATGTCTCAGGACAGTCACACCAGCATGGACAATAATAGAGTCATATCTGTACTTACTTGCTTTGGAGTGACCTGAGTGCATGTGTTATGTGGTGCATCCTGACACCCGATAGACAGTTTACAGTGACCTTCACCTTGGTCAGCCTGGTATGTGGGACATCAGTGTGTCTGACAATGCAGTCACCTATCACAGGTGTATTAGGTGTGTTGTTTAGCCTTAAGGGCACTGACTGTGTGGCACAGTGACATTGTGTACTTTGTGATATGTGGGTATACTTGTGGGGAAGCAGATGTCTGCTTTGGGGGTCTTTGCTGCTTAGGCAAAGGTTTATTTAGAGCCTCCGAGTATGTGATTGTGTGTTTATGTGTTTGGTCTGCTGTTGCTATAGGTCTATGTGACACTGGAGTCATAGTGTGTGTGGTTACCTTCTCCTCCTGATAGACTGTGCCAGTCATGGGTCTAGAGAGCTCAGCCTCCAGTTTGTCCATAGAGTTGCATCTCTCACAAATATCCGGGTATGTTTGGAGGAGGGGAGGGTTGTCTGTGTACATGAGGCAGTTGTAACATTTACTGACAATCCCCATATTCACCAGCTGGATTGAAGACTACACACAAAGCCGACCATCGGACATGTCATGATACTATGATGAAATACTCATTTGACTGAACAAAAATGATCAGTAGGGTGTTAAGTGTGTAAAAGTGTATAACATGGGTTTAGTGCCTATGTTCCTTGGTGTTTGGTGAGATTATTTGTGAAGGAGTCCAGGCAGAGCTATGGCAATTCCTTCAGCTATGTCATACATAGCAATGTACACTCATATATGTCCTGAGTCAGGGCCAACTGTAAATGACTGACAATGCCAACATCCCCTGTCACACAAGGCCATACATACATAGCCACCTCCCACTGTCAAAAGGCTCTATCATCATACCAGGGGATATCACATGTAGATTGGATATACAGGTACTTCCAAAGCTGAGCACATGGCATCAAGTGGATTACAATGTATCCCATATGTGTCATACGTGAACTGCAGAACAAACAGACCCTGCACCTGAACAGTCTGATGAGCCTTATCCTCTCTACAGGATATGAAACTGTTGAACTGGTTGCAGCAACATATGGCACATCCCACAAGTGTTGGTGCACAACAGACCATGGGAACTATAGTGTTATATGCCTATGACATCTGATCTGCAAGGCCATGGGGTCCTACATGATTGAAGTCATAAACAATATCCAATATCCCAGACACATGTCATATCTACATAGTCAACACTCTGTGCATAGATATGTATTGTCATATGATGGATTGGCAACTGGTCCAGAGATAGATCACACAAGCCAAGTATTGTGGTGTCCTGTTCAAGCAGTTAACACCTGCTGTCCCCCATGGTGCAGTCCTGGGATTGCATAAAACAAAGTGCACACAGTACCAGGTAGAGTCTGATGATGTCAGTATCTGACAAATGTAGCAGTGGAAATGAAAAATTCCAGTAAAGCATCTAGCGTGTCGTGTTAATGCGCACTTCACTAGTATCATAACATAGTTAGGTAGGGGTTTGAATCCTGCAATTGCTGTGTGTGTGTGTGTGTGGGGAAGAATGTGTGTTTCTGTGTGATTTCCTTAGAGAGAAGTGCCCTTTGTGGTGAGTAGGAAAATGCCTGACAAGTGTTGTAGTCCCCTTTGGCAAGTCTGATGATGTCAGCATCCTACAAATATAGCAGTGGAAATTAAAAATTTCAGTAAAGCATATAGCGCATTGTGTTAATGCGTACTTCACTAGTATCATAACATAGTTAGGTAGGAGTTTCAATCCTGCAATTGCTGAGTGTGTGTGTGTGTGGGGGGGGGGGGATGTGTGTGTCTGTGTGATTTCGTTGAAAAGAAGTGTACATTTTGGTGAGTAGGTAAACACCTGACAAGTGTTATATTCCCCTTTGGCAAGTCTGAAGATGTCAGCATCCTACAAATATAGCAGTGGAAATGACAAATCTCAGTAAAGCATATAGCGCGTCGTGTTAACGCGTACTTCACTAGTATCATAACATGGTGAGGTAAGGGTTTGAATCCTGCAATTGCTGTGTGTGTGTGTGTCTGTGTGATTTCTTGGAAGAGAAGTGCCCATTTTGGTCAGCATCCTACAAATATAGCAGTGGAAATGAAAATTCCCCATAAAACATGTAGCGCGTCATGTTAATGCATACTTCACTAGTATCATGACATAGTTAAGTAGGGGTTTAAATCTTGCAATTGTTGTGAGTGGGGGTGCATCTGTGTGACTTCCTGTGAGGGGAATGTCCTTTTTGGAGACTAGGGAAATACCTACAATGAGGTATATTGCTCTTTGCCAAGTATGATGATGTCAGCATCCTACAAATATAGTAGTGGAACTGAAAACTCCAGTAAAGCATATAGCACCTTGTGTTAATGCAGATATCACTAGTGTAATAACATAGCTAGGTAGGGGTTTGAATCCTGCAATTGCTGAGAGTGTGTGTGTGACATTGTTGGTCAATGTCATCTGTGTTTCTCTTTTACTACGGTATGACATATCAGGGAACAAACAGTATGTGCATTGCACACATCAGCTATCTGTGTGGCAAATACATATATGTACATGTGACCTCAAGTAGTACATAGGTGTGTAGCCTGCATACTACATGAATACATTTCTTACCTGTGACAGAATGTTCAGCTGCTTCTCAGATTATAGGTCACAGAGGTATGTATGTGACAAGGCCGGCCACTGTAGTGATCTGTGGCCATAGTCAACTGTGTCACACACACCCATGATGGTTTGTATAGGCTACTGTGAACGAGGGTACATGCCTGGGGTATATGTCAGACATGTTCTTACACAACAAGGTCTGGCAATAATGGACAGTCATTATAGGTGTACAACAGACTTGTGAATATGCATACAGGCCCCTTATTGCTTATGTGATACACGAAGGGATTTCAGAATACCTTTGGATATGTGGATATCAAAGGACAGAAGACATAACACTTGGCTGTACGTATACATTGCTACCCAACATACATGTCGGGGGCTACCGCCTATGTGGTACTGTCATAGGTTCATAGGTTCATAGGTAGGTACTAGGCTATCGGCCCTAGGGCCCATACAAGCCTAGCCAAAAATGTACCCTGGCTTTCACCACCCAAGAATTTATTTTCCTGTGCCCGTTGAGCAGTCACAGAAGTGATTCCCAGGGTGAATTGACCACTTCCCATCCAATCATCAAGATATGTCTTGAAGAGTGCTAATGAGGTGCTCGGTTTGACATAGGCAGTCTGTTCCAGAGTATGGGAAGTCTCTGGGACAGGAATCTATCCCTCCACGTTCTGTTTGTTGTGGTGACAAGGTTTATGTCCCTAGAGTGTGTAGCTCAGAGGGATTGGGATTTCTTTAACTGGAGCATGTCCAACAGATCTGGGTTTGACATAGCTTTGTATGTTAGGCAGAGATCGGCCCTGAGTAGGCGATATGCGATGGAGTAAAGCTGTAGTTATTTGAGACGGTCTGTGTAGGGAATCTGTTAGAGGCCAGTAATCCTCTATGTGAGGTACTTCTGTGGTCTTTCCAGTTGTTGTAGATGTCTTGTGAGGTACATAACAAAAGTGCCATTGTACTCTGTAATGTGTCTAATGAGCGATGAGTAGAGTGGAACAATGACCTCTTTATTTCAGGGTGAGAATCCTTTTGTGATGAGATGACCCATGTAGATGGATTTCCTGACCACTGTGGTGATGTGATCATCAAAGGGGAGACTACTGTCCACCTGTGTCCCAGGGTCTGTTAACACATTTTCGGCATTAAGTAGACTACCATCTATGTGATAGGTCTTGGGTACAGAGTTTTTACCAAAGGGGATGACAATACAGTGTTTGGTATTGAGCTTCAGGACATGGCTTTGACACCAGATATTTGTCTCAGGGAGGCCCTTTTGTAGTTTGTCCACATCGTTAGGAGTTGTGATTATGGCTCCTAGTTCGCAGTCATCTGCAAACATTGTTAGCCAAAGACCTTCTGTGTTAGCCTGCACTTCAGAGAAGTAGATACCAAACAGGGAGGACCCAGGACTGAACCCTGTGGTACTCCACTCGTCAGTGGTCTGATGTCGGATTTGGAATCCGCTACATCCACAGTGTGGATGCTGTCTGTGAGCCAGTTGGCAACCCATCTTGTGACAAAGGGATTTATACCTAGCTTAGTGACCTTACCTAGAATTCCAGAGTGGGGGATGGTGTCGAAAGCCTTGGCGAGATCTAGATAAGCTATGTGAACCATGTTACCCTCATGTATGGCTTTGGTGACTGGTTCAAAGACATCCGTCAGGTGTAGGAGGCATGATCTGCCTTTTACAAATCCATACTGGTTAGGGTCCAGAGTTTGGAGATTACCAATGTCTTTGTTTCTGAGTTCCATGATGATATGTTCCATGGCCTTGCAGACCAGGCTCATCAGGCTAATGGGCCAGTAGTTCCCAGGGTCCTTTGTGGCTCCACCTTTGTGGAGTGGGATAACCGTCACACTGCCCCATTCAGTGGGTACAAAGCCTGAGGTGAGGCTATGATTGAACATGGTACTTAGGTAGTGTGCCGGTTCATTCTGTAGTTCATGTAGAATGCAGCCTGCGATATTGACAGGTCCCATGGATGTTGCGTTCTCGGCTTTGGAGAGTGTGTGTTTCACATGTACAGCCATGATTATAGTAACCTTGCATGCATCCGGTATACCGATGTGCCCTCTAGGGGGTGAGAGGGAGATAAAGTTAGCATGAAACCTATCTGTTCAGATGTTGGGAATATCCGTTGGTTCTGTATATTTAGTGCCATTGTACTGTAACTCAGAGCAGATCTGAGTGTTCCCATTTAGATTCATGACATAGCTATAAAATGCTTGGTGGTTGTCATCAGAGTCAGTGGCAATTTAGTTTCCGTAGCTAGCTTTGGAGGATTTTATGAGGGATCTCAGCTTCATACTGAGGTTGACCAGGGAGTTCCACCAGTCATGGGTTCTACTCTTTTTTGCAACAGTTTCTTTCATCCGTTGTAGAGTTTGTTTATGGCAGAGGACCACCAGATTGTCTACCCTTTTCTTGGAGGATAACATCTTGGTTCTATTAGGGATAGCATGCTCCATGCACTCATGTAAGTGCTTATAAAGTGCATATGTGTAGGAATCAGCAGTCACTAGCCTGGAGGTGTGGATATCCTTAATGAATATGGACACGCCGCCGCCTTTAGTGCTTCGTTGAGGGTTATGTGGCCGAAAGGTGTGGTATGAATTGTGGCCTGGTAATGCAGGGGTGCTCTCAGGAGCTTTGAACCAGGTCCCTGCCACTGCACAGATGACAATGTTATTGTAATCCTAAGGGTGACAGGTGCAGGCCATCTCTGGCAAAGTATTGTGGTCTGTCGATCATGTCATCCCAGGCAGACAAATACTGGATCCCCTTAGAATTACACCAGAAGCATAGCCAATTGTTGAAGGCAATCATTTTGTCCTTGTACTGTGGTATCATTCTGGGTGATGGCAGGATGCTACTCAAGGTTAGGGTCATACCTGGCTGGGATATTGGAGAGCTCCTCCATGTCTCTTTTCATGTAGTCCATGGAGGTATGTCTCAGGTAATTCAAACCAACATGGACAATGACAGTGTCATATTTGTACTTATTGTGGAGCAACCTGAGTGCATGCATTATGTGGTGGATCCTGGCACCTGACAGGCAGCTGACAGTAACTTTGTGAGTGGAACCTATGACTAGACTGTTGGGTACGTTGTTATGCCTTATGGGATGTGTTTGGGTGGCACACTGAGTTAGTGGTCTATGTGTCATTTGGGTTGTGTTGGGGTGGAGTCTGCTTGCGTTTATGCTTCGGATGTGTCTGATGCTCGGGCAGGTTTCTATTGAGAGGCTCCGCGAATGTAGGTGTGTGTTTTGTCTTTCTATGTATGTGTTATGGTGGTGTAGGTTTTGAGGGAGTATGTGATGAGTGTGGTGTAGTGCAAGTGTTTACCATCACCTCTTGACTGTCTAGTCCAGTCATGGGTGAAGAGACCATTGCTTCCAGTCTGGCTATATCAGTGCATCTTTCGCAGGTTGTGGTGTTGGGTGGTAGGAGGAGAAGGTTGTCTGTGTACATGAGGCAATTGCTGCATTGCCCCAAGATGCCCAGATTCTGTCAGGATACTATGTATAGTAAATGTGGATGACAATGCTATAGTAGGCTTACAGCTCTGCAGCATGTGTTGGACAACAGGCATCTGTCTGTATGATACCCTTGTGTAGGATATGTGTCCCATCTGGAAAATGTATTGTAGACCACTGCATGTATTTCCAGATGTGGATGGACATATCCCTAGTGTGTTTGCATGCACCTAAGGGGCTATATGTCAAACATGTGTGGGCCCAGGAATGGGTGGCGGTCAATACCACTGGTTACTGTATAGTATAGTACCGGAAGGATACAACTGTTACTGAGTTCACTACATCTGTGTGTGACTTGTGTGTACATCATCTGATAATTGTTTATAGTCAGGCTGACAAGGTTGTGTATGCTACCAGAATGCTAAACAGTGACAGTTATTAACAGTATCACCCACAGCAGAGTGCCAAACCATGTCACACACATGTCTACCCATGTTAGAACATATCTGTAGTAGTATGCATACTGGCCACCAAGAGATACTTGGAGATGTTAACACTGTGTAATACAGGGTATGTCACACATCCCATGTGTCCAGTGTGCACGTACATGCCGACAGTGCACCCCCACCATGTTCACAGATGTACACCTGCAAATCTGTACTGCACACATCTCACACATACTGTCCACTCACTAACACATGCTGCCAACACTACACACTGCACCCACGTGGCACATGGGCAAACAAGACGTACTCAGACATAACACAGGTGTACATAGTATGACATTGACAATCATAGCTTCGATGCACCATGCCTGCTCAAATATACCTACAAGGATATCATTACACTTTCCTGTCGACAATCTGCTAACATTGCTACACTGCTACAAAGTCACCCTGTGCATCAGCACCATGTTAGCCTGTTCCTGCATCAGTGTTACAGGTGACAGGAGGTGGCACAAGTTTCATCATATGCACAGGATGTGTTGCAGGTTTGCCAGAGCCCAACATTGACCCATCCAATCAACATGTCTGTGTGTATGTGTGTGGGACAACAGTACAGCATGGGCCAATGTTGATGTGATGTGTGCGTGTCTGTGTGAGCCCTAGGTGTTTGGTTTATGTTTGTGTGTCTGCATGCACACAGCTCCTCCATGTGGCTGCCATATACGGGAGATTGTGGGACAGCCACAGACTGTACCTGCCAGGCTGTACAGATCATTGTCTCTGGGCATGGACACAGAACCTGTACCTGGCAGGGGTGCTACGGACAGTATCGGGTACCAAGCCTGAATGGGTGCTATCATCAGAGGCAGAGGTATGTCAACTGGAGCTATGTCCCTGCTGGGACTGCCCAGAGCCACATGCACGTGGTCTACTAGGACGGTCGATGGACAGGCCAGCCGCAGTGTTGCTGGGGCTGGTACTGGCACTACGGAAGTGGCTGTGATCTGTGTGTCATCCGCGACGACTGCCAGCTGCTGATGTTGCTGGCATATGTCCGTGTCGACGTCTCAGCCATCCTGCATGGTCCTGGCTCATGGAAAACACATTTTGGAGGGCATATAATGTCTCCCCCCAATGTCTATCAATAACCTCGGTGTAATTACGTATGGCACTGGCAAGGTCACGGATACTGTTATTGATAGCGGTGTTATGGGCCCAGTGCGCCCTTAGTCCCTATCTGGTGTACTGTTCCATACGTGCCTGTGCCTGCATTACAGACGGGAACATAGCTGAGGTTGGAAGACCTGTGGGGGCATGTCTTCCAGGGGCAATACAACCAGCGGTGCTCCCACAAGAACCCCTGGACATCTGCCTATGTGGTACCATTCCACGGATCTGGGTATGGCTGCTGTGAGGGGATGCATGTGCCATGGATACCACACTCTCCTGGTCAATACCAACTGTATGCTGTCCCTCGGCTACGGCCATTGGTGATGAGGGATATATTGGCAGTATGAGTGTCCGCATAGATGGGGTTGAAAGCTGTGTACTGTCGATTGGTGGACCAACGACAGACCCTGTCAAACCTGCCTGTGCCACAATACATGTCTCATCATCTCCACTAATTGTGGCAGTGACTTCAGGTTCCCTGCTGCATTCAGCCAACCCAACCTCTGCACCTGTAAGAGTAAAACAGGAAACACACTTTACAATCTGTACATGATGTTATCACACATGCACACATGCACACATGAACACATGCACACAGGAACACAGGAACACAGGAACACATGCACACAGGAACACATGCACACTCCTCACTACAGCAGATACACACACACAACAGGAATCCAAAACATACTCAATAGTGGTTGAAGGTGGGTGACAGTATCACAAGGCAAACAGTCATGTCACACGTGTCAGCATGCAGAATTAGTGTTGATCAAGTCCATGCAGTGTAAGTGTAGACAGCCATAGTTAATGACAGTGTACATGGCTGTGGTGCATGTGTGTGCATGTTCAGTGATTGCCTACACCCCGGAACACAATGTGTACAAGGACACAACATTTCTGTGCAAGTATTATAAGCTCTGCAATGTCCTGTGCACCATCACTCACAGGTATACATACCATGGCTGCATGTGTTATCTGTGTGTCACATGGATTTCCATGTCTGATTGCAGTGTCTGTGTCTGTAGCAGATAATTGTGGACACAGGTGTAGCACATGCATGCTACGTACTCACACAGGATGAGTGGTGCATGTATACATGATGGAATACCAATCCTGGACATGGCCATTGTACAGTGGTTATGGTGAGTGTGGGTCATATACCAGATATGCCAGTGCCAGCCATGACATTGCATGGTACATGTCTGCAACATTAAACATCACACATACCCAATGTGTGTCATATGACCTATATACCCAATAGCATTCCAGGACAAATATGTGTCACTTTGTACAGAATGTGACTGCTATGCATATTGTGTATAGTTGCATATGCTTGCACACACACAACATGCTATGCATAATGTGTATAGATGCATATGTGTGCACACACACAACATGGAGGTGCAAAGCAATGACAGCTATGTGTAGTACTGTGGCCACTGTAACTGTATGGGGTGTAGTACCATTAGCCATCATCATCATGCAATCATGTGGTCACTCAAGGCCACTAAAGTGTGTTAGACCACCGCCTAGCATGCTGTACCTGAACCACAGTGCCGTGGCTAAGTTCACAATTACACAGCCACATTGCACAAGAGTGTGTGAGGTGCCCAATAGAGAGCATTGCCTAACATGACTGTGTTATGTGTTGAAGAGTGTTGCACAGCCCCATGCTAGGCCCCTACCCCTCAGGTATATTATCTGTGGTGTGTGGATGACTTGTGGGATACTGAAGTGTGACCTGGCAGCTGGAGTCCGGTTACACTATGTGTAGCATGTTGAGGTGTACTGCGTATGACAAACGTGTTATGTTGTGTACATGTGTGTCAACTATGCCTATCCAGTGTGCAGTACAGTGTTGCCTCATTTGTGTCTGATGCTCTGTGCATTGCATGTGATTGAGGCAGCTACTGACTTTACTGAGATGTTTAATGCCTCACAGCAAACATGCACAGCATGCATTATGCTTAGGTGTGTTATGTGTACATGGCCTACACCTCACCTATGACATGCACATTTCAATACCAATTTTAAAGTGTTAACACACTCACCAGCATATATCATCTGCCCTGCTGTCACACCAGAGGGACCTACAAGAATATGACACAGTTTGTCAGTGGCCACAACTGTGGCATTGCTACTGTGAGTGTGCTAAACTACAGTAGAACAACATGCATAGGTGTACAGATACTACTCAAAATATCAGTATTGCAAACAATAGGCAGCACAACTGCTAAACACAGTACACATCTCACATATGCATACTCTAACAATACAGGTAACAGTAGTCTACAGCTATGGCATGTTACCTGCATGCTCCATGTCACCATGCTGGGTGGCTCCGGCCTCCATGATGACACATGTGTGATGTTGTTGCTGTTGTAGGCCAGGAGCCACCACACTTAGGAACAGTGCCTCCACTCTGGTGAGGGGGGGATGTATGGCCACCCCACCACCTGTGGCAAGCTGTTGTCTATGGATATCAGATGCACACCACCAGACATGTCTAATTAAATCACTGCAGTGAAAGCATACCTGCTCATATGTCCGGTTATGCATACCTATGTCATTTACCCGATGAACAAGATCTTGCCATAGTGCAGTACGCTCATGCTGGTGCTGGCTGGCCCTGGAAAACAACAGGGTATAGTGCTGAACCAGGCTGTGGTGTATTTCCTTTTCGTCTGAGGCTGTGTAGGAGGGATTCCTTTGATGAGCCATAAGCTTGGAAGACAAGTAAACGATATGTGTGAGCAAGTCATGTGGCACACTTAACATTGTACAGTACAGATATCAGTTAACTGCCATATATAGCATCTGTTCGTCTGTCAGAGGATACACACATTCAATACCACATATCAGTGCTTAGCCCACAACTGGCTGACAGTGCCTGCCACACTCCATATAACAAACCAGTATACACCAGTACTCAGCACACTGTTTGGGATCCAATGCACAACCTCGCCACGGGGGTACATATCAAGCTAATGCATGAAGAAATATGTCATCCATTGCCATGAATGTGAAGTACAGTTACAGTATTACCAGTAACCCACCCTAGTTGTTGATGCCATGCCCCTACCTAACATATGTGCACAGTTGTTAATATAGCTGGCATACTCCTGTAACAGAGTATACATGTTGCTAGGTACACAAGCAAACCCTGTAACACACATGTGATTGCAGACATAGTAGAGGCATCATTACACACACATCAGCCATTCATACAACACACAAATGTATGCTGACACAAATGAGCATTTCCTGTGTACCTTACAGTACTGTGTGCCCCTACTTACAGATACCTATGCCTGAGGTATGTAATCTGTGCAGACTACAGGAAACACACAAGACAGTGTTACCAGGAAATGTAAACATACACCATACTGTGCTGTTTAGGCCTACAGCTTCAGGTAGTACAACAGTTCAAATGTCAGCTGGATTCACCAGCAGTACCACTTACTGAGCATACATGTATTGCTTCAGCCTATGATGGGACACCACAGTCATACACAAGGAACTATGTCACAACATATGCCATCCTACTATGTCTGCATCCCAATAACTGACACATCTTTCTCTGGCCCCACACCTAGGACACAAACGACCATGACAAAACAACCTCATACTAAGCTATCACACTGTTACAGACCTTGCACACATTCACTGTCACACTCATTCCACCTCACATAGAAGGTATTGCACTGAGTACATGTGTGTGTGCATTGTGTCATAGGTAGGTAATATGCTATTGGCCCTAGGGCCTACAGCAGCCTAGGCATATGCTACCCTGGCCTTTGACACACATGTAATTTGATTTCACTTGCTCCTGTCAACCGGATACACAAAGGTGATTCCCAGGGCATGTTACCTATCCCCCAGACAATCATCAGGGGTATGTATGACATCTGCTACTGAGGAGCCTTGTTTGTTAATGCTGGGTGGTTTACTCCAGAGTATGGCATATTTGCCAATAGGAGCTTATCCCTCCAGCATGTGCTGTTTAGTGAGGTT
>NC_056725.1:192640122-192710122 GCF_019279795.1 Protopterus annectens | reverse complement strand
AATCAGAAGGATGGTACATGTCTCATATCTGAAGCTGGGTTGTAGCCAGTGAAATGCATGTTGTACTGAAACCTGACTGTTGCTTCTTCAAGTACACTCTTCTCAGTGTGTAAGTTTACTCACACCTCCTAATGCTAACACTGGATACATGGGAGTATGTACTTTCTTTTGGAATTAGGGAATTAAGTGGCATACAACAGTAGTTATTGCAATGCATGTTATATTTGTTTATTGCAATGTATTCCTATGGCTTTCCTATTTTTCCTTTACATTCACTCCTTGTAATGCATGTTATATTTCTTCATTGCAATGTATTCCTATGGCTTTCCTATTTTCCCTTTACATTCACTCCTTGTAATGCATGTTATATTTCTTTATTGCAATGTATTCCTATAGCTTTCCTATTTTCCCTTTATATTCACTCCTTGTAATGCATGCTATGTTTCTTTATTGCAATGTATTCCTATGGCTTTCCTATTTTCCCTTTACATTCACTCCTTGTAATGCATGTTATATTTCTTTATTGCAATGTATTCCTATGGCTTTCCTATTTTCCCTTTACATTCACTCCTTGTAATGCATGTTATATTTCTTTATTGCAATGTATTCCTATGGCTTTCCTATTTTCCCTTTACATTCACTCCTTGTAATGCATGTTATATTTCTTTATTGCAATGTATTCCTATGACTTTCCTATTTTCCATTTACATTCACTCCTTGTAATGCATGTTATATTTCTTTCAGCACCAAGTTATTGTATATCTGCTGTGGCATAGTGGTACGTCATGCAGACTGGTGAGTCCAAGGTGTGGGGTATGAGACTGACAAGGGTATTTTATTTTGCTGCTGAACAGTACAAGGGCCTAGTCATACAGAGTGACTAAGGCACTTTTAAGCAGTTGGGTTTGCGCGGGTTTGCACGACGCTTAGCGATGCTAAGCTACACTTAGCTTAGCTTATTGTATTTTAGCAATACTAAGCTAAGCTTGGTTTAGCTTATCATATCTTAGCAATGCTAAGCTAAGCGCACACATGCACACACTGGTGCAAACACGTTTACTACTGTTTACAAGTGCTCACTCCCGCTAACCCCCACGCTCATTTCTTTGACAGAAAAGTAAATGGGGAGATAGGAATGTGGTGATAAAGGGTGCACAAAGAGGGGAAGACAGTAGGGAAACCGGTTTGGGGTGTACACGATGGGTGTGGAGAAGGTCCATAGCTGCCCATTTCTTTACCAGCAACAGCTGTGCATATGCAATACATTAGTTGGGATATTTGAAACCTTCCACCCCTGAGAGAGGGGTGAAGACAACTAGGTGTGTTGTACTACCAATTATGAATATCAGGCACATGCATTGTTTGTGAACTGCTACACTGTCATTAGTACGTTACTCACTTCTGAACAGTTTGTGGTTTGTTTGTGTTGACATTAGCACAGTTTGGTCAGAACAGCTGGAGATATTTCAGTACTGTGTATGCCTACCTACACCCTTGGTTGTGCCTGACTACACAGGTATATAGTACCTTTGGGTAGGGGTGCAGAAGTGCAGAGTGCATTATTTATTATCATGTGATGTTTATCTTACTGAACATGCAGAGTTGCTGTGTACCTGTAAGTCTATAAAAGCTAGTAGTCTGTCTGAGTAGCTCCCACCTGTGGACATATCCAGATGGTAGACAGAGGTCAGCCTAGTATTCTTTGACTGTGCACCACAGCAGTCTTTTCAGCACCTGAACAATGGCATTGTCACAGGTGGTTGCTAGCAGTACATGGCTGCATCCTTTGATATTTCTGTGTTGTACTTCTACATAAGGACATGCTTGTGGGATTCATTCTACAGCTATTTGCAGAGTGTGTAACAGCAGACAAGCTGATATGCCTGTGTGTTTCTAACTCTTCCAGTCCTCAAATACTCTCACTTATATATTTGAACAGCCTCAGGGAAAGGTACATATAACTGGGATACACCTGTGATATATTTCAGACATTTTGCAGTTCAGACTTTGGGGGATTCAGAGCATATGTATTACTACACCTTTTGTGATGTGCAAGCAGTGTCTACTCTCACTTATTGACATTTGTCATTAAGTGAGATTCCCCACCTTTCTGCCTACTGTTAGTACATTTCACAGGGAGTCAGAGGGGCACAGTTAACATTTGTTTACAAATTAGGGTCATCACTGTAGAGCAGTCACTGTTGGGAGGTCTGGCCTGTGACCTATGCAAATATGCCAGTGTTTATCCTGCTATGATACTGTGTGGGGTTTGTAAGGTGCTACTGTAACATTATTCCCTACTAGCATGGCTGATTCTCTTTTCACAGTCATGTCATGCAATTCCACAACACCTGCTGGTTAAGGCCCACAGAACAAGATTTGTGTTATGCCATTCCTGTTTTCCCTTTACATTCACTCATGGTAATGCATGATATATTGCTTTCAGCACTAAGTTATTGTATATTTGCTGTGGTGTAGTGATACTTCATGCAGACTGGTGAGTCCAATGTCCCGGGTTTGAGACTGACAAGGGTATTGTATTTTGCTGCTGAGCAGTACAAGGGCCTTGTCATACAGAGTGACTAAGGCACTTTTAAGCAGTTGCAAGCGGGTTTGCATGGGTTTGCGGGATGCTTAGCAATGCTTAGCTAAGCGCACACAAGCTCACACTCGTGCACCCCTGCTAACTACTGCTTAAAAGTGCTTACTCCTGCTGTCCCCCACGCTAATTTCTTTTAATGAAAAGAAAATGGGGAGATAGGAAAGTGGTGAACAAGGGGGCACAAAGAGGGAAAGACAGTAGGGAAACCAGCTCAGGATGTGCAGGATGGGTGTAGGGAAGGTCCACAGCTGCCCATTTCTTTTCCAGTAACAGCTGTGCATATGTTTGAAATTTGGTGTGAAATTTGAAACCTTCCACCCCTGATAGAGGGGTGAGGACAACAAAATATGTTGTACTGCCAATTAGAATGATCAGTTTACATGTCCAGTGGACATGTGTGCGAATTGGGCAGCTATGTATGGGGCGTAATTTTTTTGTGGGAGTAGATTGCCCTTTTTTTATTTTTTTTTTTCAGGTGAGAGTGGAATGTGAGGTAGAGGAAGTAGGTATATTTGGGGAGGTAGGTTGGGGAGGTAAACAGACAAGACAAACAGGACACATACAGTGGTGAAGTTTGACACATGGGGTGGGTGAACACAATTGACGGGGAATGATGTTTGGAAATTGCAAGCCCATGAATCCACAGATGGTAACAGTGGAACTGAGATCCCCACCCATGGGCAGTCACCACTGCACCTTCACAGCTCTGAGGGTGGCTGTGCTGAGGGCTGTGTAGGATGGGCAGGCTCACCCGTGAGACACGCCACTCTCGCCTTGAGCTGGCATAGGGGATCAGCGACTGAACGCTGGATCTCCCTACGCACCACAGCCCGGACCCTAGCAAGGGTGACAGGTGGCCCTCCTCCACCCATGCTTGCACAGGGGGATGAGCCCCATCCCCTGCAGCACTTCCACCTGAAGGTGGCACAGGACCAGTGGAGGAGGGGAGCCCGGGCTGGGCACCAGAGCCGCTGGTGCCAGGTGCACTCGCCAACTAAGGAGGGACAGGTGGGTCCGCTGGGACCAGCCTTCCCATACGTTCTGTGATTAGGTGTGTTTAATTACAACATAAACAACAGCATTCCAGATTAGTTGTAACAGCATGCAGTAATATTCCCATTAACCCAACACACCAAGGTTCCAACAGTTGAACAGCAAGCATAACACAAGCATATATTGAACGACAGTGGATATTCCAACAGCATGCAGGGATGTTTGGTAGCAACAGGCCACCATGAACATGGTGTTTGAACAGGGCACATGCATCAACATCAATGCAAATATTTATAAAACAATAGGACATATGTCCCAACAAATATTTAAGGTTACACATACCCATTGAGGTGTTTAATTGCATGGTTTATGCACATATGGTAGGGTGTAGAAAAAACCTTGGTTAACATCTTATAATGACCTTTTAGTCTACACTACATTCCCAGTGACTGCAAGTGTATATCCTCTACCTGTATTATTACACTTGCCATCATACATTAGGTTGTCTCATGGGTTTGGCTAGTTCAATATATGCCTGACCTATATCTGACATACTAACTGTCCAGGATGCAGATGTTACTGCTACATATTTCTTGTTTGCATTTATATTTCTTTATCTACATATCTGGGATGTTTTCACACGACATTTTCACTTCGATTTGTACAGAACCCTGCATTTCTTGACACACACTCACATTTCTGGTGAATAATTACATGCTATATGTGTGCCAGGTTTACTTATTCATGCCAGCCAGTAACTGACTATTGTGGACTGTATATATGTTTCACAGCTACTAGCACTTCCATCACCCACTTTGTATGGGACTGCATAACTCTGGGGTGCCAGCACATTTTCAAACAGTACTGTTTGTATAATGCAAGGGTACAACAACATTTCAGACTCTGTGACACAGACACAGTCTGGGTTTTAGACCTTTATTAATGACATTGCACACTTTTCCACAGGCTCACTCCTTTATTTGTTTTAACGGTGTTTATGGCAGACATGTTCAAGACATATTATACCTTTATTAATAGGTTAGAACAATCTTTTTTCAGGCTCACTCACTTATGTTATATGACATTGCCTGCAGAGATATTATTCCAGACATATGTTACCTTTCTTAATGGGTTACTACACTCTTTTTCTGCCTCTCTGACGTTTTTATCTGACAGTACATGGAGAGGACTTATTCACGCAATTCTATGGCTGTTTTATTGGACTACAACACTTTCTTTCATGCTCTCTCCCATATTTTATATAACAATACATGCAGAATAATCACTAACCTGCCTGGTGGCGCAGCCTTAGCAGCCTATCAGCATAGGCTTGCTGAATCGTAGCATGGTCACCTGCAGCTGTAAAGTAAATTAAGGGATATTGAGACATACCTATCCATTATACATACTCCATTATCAATTCTTACATACTGCATTCCATGGCTACATACTCAGTTGTGGGGCATTCTGCATCCCATGGGCCTCCTGTATCCACTGGTTCAGGTGGTCCTGCTTTCGTCTCTTCAGGTCTGCATGGTGGTGACGGACCTGCTCACCAGTCTGAGGAATGCCTGTGGCACCGGTGAGGTCATGAGCTAACCAGTTCCAAGCCTCTGCCTTGTACTCCATCCCTTGGAACTGGCTCTGCATGAGTCTTGACTCGTGATGGTGGACAAGGAGCCAAACCATGTATTTGGACTCCTAGATGCCCCAATGTTGTGCTTGGACGCGTGAACCCTCTTCTGCACCTGCCATTCTGACTGCAAATGTGAGCTACAATCAGTTATGGTGAGTATTCCCGCCTATGGGGCTTAAGTATGCCACATTTCCTGCACTTTGTTGTGATTGGCCATTTTGTAAAATTCTCGGCTGATTGCAGACCTGCTTAGTAATGGTTAAACTACCATTCGTAAGTTTATGAATGTTAATAGTAGCTGCTTCCCCTATGTTGTCATGGCTTAGTGGTTCTGTACTTTGATTATGATGCAGAGGGTCCTGGGTTCAAACCTTGTCATTCTTTTATTTTAATACCGTCTAGACAGGTTAGGGGGTGTGGCTGCGTTTAAGTAACCTAGCTCTACGTTGCTCCACGGTGCCTTACGGTGCCCTTATTGGCGTGGCGCACACATCCGCGCAAACACATTGCGCTGGGTAAAGCGCTTTTAAACTTTGGGCAACTCTATTGCACTGGGTAAAACGCTATTAAACTATGGGCACCTGTGTTTAGCTGTGTAAAGTGTTGCTTAACAGCAGGCTATTATATATCTATGTCCTATAAAATATTTAGTTTGTTCACTGATACATTGGCCATGTCACTGCTTTTAATAAAATTTTAATCATATATGTCTGGTATTATTTCAAATACTGATTTTAAACATAAATAAGAAGGGGAGTGGTGGGACTCGAACCGTGAATGCCTTCTCTTTGTGCATACGCTCTACCATTACGCTATTGCAATTTGGTGCGATTTGCATAAACATTCTTTCTTATGCTCTTGCATGTCAGAATTGCTAACTCTAGCTAAGCAATGGGCACACCTGCGCACACATGTGCAAATATGGGTAGCTATATCGTGGATTTAAAAAATATATATAATTATTTACTTTATATAAGTGTGATGGGGGTTTACAGTGTCAGGGAGTGTGGTGTTGGGTGCAAGTACATTTGAGCAAACTCGCTCTTGTGTGTTGACATTATGCTTTTTAAAACCTTGCAGGGGCGTGCACATTTAGACTGCTCGGCAGTCAGACACGCCCCCTGCTTTCCTACTCAGTCCGTGTAAGAGTTACAGTTGAGTCAGCGTGCCCTCATGAATATTCATGGCATGCTGATGTCAAACCATTCAACTGCAGCCTTCGAGTAAGACTTATTAAGTCTTACACAGAGGATTAGTGAATCCGGGGGATAATGTATATAAAACAATATTCAAAAAAGATACACATGAAAAAATTAATATGGGGTAACACAAAGTAGAATTAAAAGACTAAGGAATATGACATTTGTATAAATAGGCTGTACAGTAATAAAGAGAACTAGGGAAAAAGTTCAGGGGTTGAACCATAGGATACCATAAGAATGAAGTTAACATTTTTTTTTTCCATTTTCTTTAAAAGTTTGTGTCATGTATTAAAGCTATTAAATGCAATATGTGTATAATCTTGGGAAATGTAATTATTTTAATAAGTACAAATCTATTCTTGAAAGTGAAAAAAATATTTTTTTAAAAAGAAGTAACACTTCAATTATTTTTCAAAAATATTATTAATAATCTTGCTTAGATATTGATAGATTTTTATTCCTAAATGTTTTATTTTCCTTCCCAATTATATTTATATTTAAACTTACTTTAAACATCAAAGTTTTATTGTTATTACATTTCTGCAGTGATGCTTCTTGATACATTTTTCAATTTCCTCATCTATTCCTTCAATTGAATAACTTAAAACTCCTATAGTTAGTAAAATACCATCTGGAAAAAACTGTATTTAAGATTGACAATCCTTGTTAATTGAGAATCCATCATTTTTTAATTGCTTCTTATACTGTTAGCTAAGGGGGTTGATAACTAAAGCAAATAGCAGAGGGAACAAGGAATGTCCTTGCTTTGTGCCTTTGTTTAAAGTGAATCTTTGAGAAATGTAAGTTTCAGTTTTAATATATGCTTTGTAGTATCTATATATTTTTTAATATTCCAATAAATTGTTCTGGAAAAGCAAATGTTTCTAAAGTTTTAAACAAGTAATTCCAATCTACAGAATCAAAAGCTCCCTCAATATCTAAGCTAATTAGGGTCAATTTATTGTTCACTCCTTTTATGAAATCTAAGATAGTTACTCCCTTTGTTATATTATCATACTATTGACATCTATTGACTATAAATCCTGTTTGATCTTTATTAATTAATCTACTATATATCTTAAACTTGTGGCGAAGATGGGAGTAACTATTTTATATTTTACATTTGATAATGAAATAGGGTTATATGAGGAAACTAACTTATTATTCTTTCCTTGTTTAGGTATGGGTGAAATTATAGAAAATTTCAGTGAGGGAGAAATTATTTTGTCATTCTGAATTATTCTGAAAATGGTACTTGGTAATTCTAAAATGTTTAATGGAAGCAGACTATATGTTTTCATACTTAAACAATCTAACCCTTGATCTTTACAATTTTTTTCCATTTTTAAAAGCTTCTTTAAAGTCTATTAGGGTAATAGGCTTATTCAACAGAGATATTTGTTGGTCATTAAGTTTATTATTAACATTTTTCTTTAAATACTTGTCAGTTTTAAAATCACCAAGATTATTATTCTTATCTTTATTAAGCTCCTCATGGATTTAAAAAAGTATTAAGCATTTCCTATATGTCTGAATTGAGCTTATTAGGATGAAGATTTCAGATATTATCAATGTGTGCCTTTTTGATTAATGTCTTACTTTTATTTGCTAATCTATGTAGATTTTTGAAGTCATCACATGACTGTGCAATTTTATTTTTTCTAAAGCTATCTACACTTTATGCATTAAAACTGCTTGATATTTTGTCATTATTTTTAATTACTTCAGTATTATCTAATTTCTTTGTTGTTCAAACCTCACTTTGTTTATTTCATCTGGTATTTCTAATAACTGTTTATCCCACTCTTTCATTTTATTACATGTCCATTCTATCTTTAATATGCATTTTTAGGGAGTTCCATAGTAAGTGTTTACTAACCTAACCATTATCATTTAAAGATAAAAAAAAATTCTCGATTTGTTCCTTTGATAACCCTTAAATTCTTTTAATTTCATCATTAGTACTGGCATTCTATAAATAATCTGAACTTTCCTTATATCCATTAATGTATTAATACTTAGTGGATTATGATCAGATAAAGGACAAGGAATAGTTTTTAAATAATTTACTTTATTAAGTAAATCAGTAGAGACAAAAAATGTTATAAATTCTAGTTTACATCCCATGCATAAAAGAATAATGAATGAAGGACAATGACTTATCTTCTGATTTTATTAAATCAATGAAATTATTATTACTAATTAATTTAGTGCTTTAGCTGATACCAGAATTTTAGCTTTCTTCTGTTCATTTGCATCATCTATACTAGATATGCAGTTAAAATCCCCTGCTAGAATTAAACTACCCTTCCAATAACTTTGCAGTGAGTTTAAATGATCTTTAGCCACACTTCACAAATTCCAGGAATCCAGTAATAATTGCCTAGTGTATCGAGTTTGCCTTTATATTCAATTATTACAATTGTATACTATATCCTGTGGGATCATTAATGGATTCCATGAGCTTAGGAATCACAGTAGATATTCTGCAAAGTATAGCAGTTCCTCCACTCTTTTGTTAAACGAAACAGATGATAACATTCATAATGTAAATTATTTAAATATTATATATTTTTACATATCAAGTGAGTCTCATGCAAGAATATTATGTCTCCTGTATATAATTTTTGATATCTCATTATCAAATTCCTTTCGTTGCCATTACTTAATTCAGTTACATTAATAAATAATAGATTAAAATTATCCATACTGTGTATTTAAAAGATTTCTTTTAAAATATAATATGACACATTTATCCACCATATTAATGTAATTGTATGTAAGACTCTAATGCATTCCTTCAAGACTATCTTGACATTCCACATTTTTTTGAATTCTTCCTTTCTACAAACTAAACTACTAAAGCTTGTAAATAAAAACAAAAATAAGTCTACAACTGTACACACACACACACACACACACACACACACACACACACACACACACATGCACACATTATATATATATATATATATATATATATATATATATATATATAGATAGATATTACTAATAAAACACAACCTGTCATGGATACCCACGTTCCTGGTTTGCCTACCAAATAGACAATCTACTAAACTATCTCTCCACCTACTAACTAAAAATTCATCCAAAAACTAGCCAAAAGCTATTGTGACTTACAAATAATATAATATTATCCTTAAGTTAAAGATAATAGAAGACTCTTAATTTAGTTACATATTTTGCCATTTAAAACTATTCCCCCATTACTACATAAAAGTTTAATCATTTAATGTTAAGTTGTCTATCTCACCTTCATTCTTGCTGGATGGGTTCAGAGCCAATCCTCGGCTCCAACTCAGCCTTCTACTAAAGCTCGAGAGCTATTTACTGGCTTGAGGCCCTCCCCATATCCCACAATGCTTGGCTCTAGATACCCAAATCTCGTTTGCCGCTTCAGCTACGCGGTTGCGTTTTTTACTGGCTCAGGACATATTAATCCTTTTTTTCTATTTTCAGCTAATATTTAACTGTATTTTTCTTAGAGTTAGATTGTCTTTACCTTGTAGTATAGTTATACTCTGTATCCCCTAGTTTGTCCCACTTAGGAAACTTGTTTTTCTGTTAGAGAGTTTCTGTCCCCCCCCCTTGTTTCTTCTCTATTATTGGCTAACCCCCCCCTTGTTGTACCTATAGGAGTAGTGTTTAGCCTTCTAGTTTTTTGTATATTTTTATTGAGGTTGTTGTTGTTGTTATTATTATTAAGTGTGGGTGATAGTGATAGTTTTTTTCTGCTTATTATTGTTAGCTTATCTAGTGCAGATGTGTGTGTGTGTGTCTGTGTGCCTTGTTTAAGCACTAGTGTAATTTTTCTCTCTTTGGTATCCCCGGGCCAGTATGTCCAAGGATACCAAAGTTTCAGGCTTCAAGAAGTGTGACTCATGCTGTCAGAAGATGTCTCTGACAGACGGTCACACTTCTTGCTTTTATTGCTTGGGTTCCCTACACCTGCAGGACTCCTGCTCAGTCTGTCATGCCTTCAGCCTGAGAGTCCTGCAGGAGTGTAGGAACAAGCTTATCTTGAGAGGCCTACTCAAGCCAGAGGGATCCCTGGTGAAGCCTCAGTCGGGGAAATCCTCAAAGCCCGCCAAGCCGTCGGCTCCCAGTTCGGAGCCGTCACTGGGTGGAGCGTCTGCCTCCTCTTTGGCTCCAGCTGGAGCCGACACCTCTAGACCTCAATCAGCTCCGACTTTACTGTTGGAACCGTCATTGGGCCAAAAACGATCTAGGTCCCCTTCCCTAGATTCAGTTTGCTCAGCTCCGAGGTCACCGTTGCTTCAGTCGGAACGAAGCCATAGGTCCCATTCCTCTCTGTCTTCCAGATTATCCGACCATGACTTGGAGAGGGTGGTCAGTAGACTACTTAAATCGCAGGCCCTGGTCAAAATGTTAACCAGCCCTTCTCAACAGACTGTGGCTGTCCCAGTATCTTCAGCAGTTCCTCCTCCGACTCCCCTTTTGTGTTCGGAGACAGAGCTGGTTGGGGCTCGAATCTTGGAAACGTCGGAGCCGATACCGTTGGCTCCGATCTCTTCATTGGTTCCTTCCTTGGAGGGATCTTGGTGCCGGGACTCCCTCGTCAGCTCTGAGGGGGCGAGTGGTATCGAACACTTGTCCGACCCCGTTCTCCCTCTCGGAGCTTTGGCGCAGGTGAGCTTGGCCCCGACATTGGCTTCAGAGCCGTCCTTCTCGGTGCCGGGAGGGGTTCACGTCTCTTCGGAGCGGGGACCCTCTGCCTGATGGGGGTGCCTTCGAGGTCATGAGGAGCGTGCTGACTCCTGAGTCGGCTCCTTGATCGGCCCCTACGGCTCTTCCTCCCATGGTGCCTGCATCAGTCTCTATCCACCCTCCTGACCCTAAGCATGGAGAACAGACACTCCAGGTCACCCCATTGGGCGTATCTTCCTCTTCCGAGGCCTCCCCTGATCATTCAGAGGAGCCCCCTTGGAAGAGAAAATGTAAGAGGAAACATGTCGACTCCCCTGAGTCAGTCACGTCTGATACCGACTTGGAGGATTCGGAAGGGTCCCCAAGATCCCCCTCTGAGGATGTCTCTTTTTCAGACATCCTAGAGATCCTTGAGCAGAGGGGGAACTGGACTGCCTTTAACCCTTCCGAGGATGAGTCGGTATACCTGGACGCATTTGGTTCTTGCCCTTCCACCTCCTGGGTGTCTCTGCCCTTCGACCTGCTCATGGAAGTAGTGGCTCGAAGGGCATGGTCAGCCCCAGACACAGTGGAACCAACCCCTGCAGGCCAACTAAGTTCATTACAGCCCCACCCAACAAACAATTTTTGACAAACGGTGTCCCCGTTGATGCCATGGTGGTGGCAGCAGCCACTAAGAAGGAGTTGGCTGACCCTTCGGTGCCTGTCCATCCACCTAATAAAGAGTCTAGGACAATGGATATGTACGGGAAGCGGATGTTTTCTTCAGCGACCTTTTCCATGCAGTCGCTGAATTATCTGTGCCATTTCAGCCGCCTTCAAAGGGATCTTCTCAAGGAACTGGGTGATACCCTTCAGGATCCATCAGCTGTGGGGGCTCAGGATAAGATTAACTCCCAGCTGGCGACCCTTAACTCTATCGTCAACTCCTCCATGCGGCTTATTTCTTATGCAGCTGATGGGGTGAGTAGGGCCGCAGGCACAGGCGTGGCTTTGAGAAGACATGCCTGGATGCGGCTATGTAACTTTGCTGACCCCTTTAAGGCATCCTTCACCAATACCCCCTTCAGTGGTTCGGCTCTGTTTAGACCACAGGTGAAGGATACCCTTACCAGGTGTGAGCAGGAAGACAAGACTCTCTCTGCCGTGGGAGTCCATTTTTCTACTCCCTCTAGACCATACCCTATGGGTCAGAAGAGTGGGAAAATGTGGTTTTGGAAACCCCAGGGAGTTGTGCCTGACGCACGTGGTGAGTTTCCCTCCAGGGGCAGGGGAGGGAACAATAATAGACGCTGCCCGAGGGGCAGAGGGGGTCCGTAAAATCAGGGTAGCAGAGAATCTTTCTCTGACAAACCCTTTCAGCACCCTGAGGGGCTGCCTGACTGTCCACCTTCGGAGGCAGTCCGGGGAAGATTGTCACTGTACCCAGAAGCCTGGCAACTCCTCACACAAGACAAATGGGTACGGTCCATCATATCCAAGGGTTACAAAATCCCCTTTGTCCACACCCCTGTACAAACAACCAAGTCCCTTCCAGATGTTCCACCCAGTCTAAGGGAACAAGCAGTGCCAGAAATTTCAAAACTGCTACAAAAAAGGGCCATCCAGCCAGTCCCAGTAGACCAGCAAGGATCCGGAATTTACTCCAAGTTCTTTTTGGTACCAAAAAAGACAGGGGACTGGAGACCCATTTTGGATCTCAGCAAGTTAAATAAATCTGTTCAAAGAATGAAGTTCTGGATGGTCACACTTCAGTCCATTCTACCCTTTTTGGGTCAGGACAATTGGATGTGCTCCATAGACCTTCAGGATGCATACTACCATATCAAAATGGACAGGAGCTCCAGAAGGTTTCTCCGCTTCTGGCTGGGAGCCAGTCACTATCATTTCAGAGCCCTGCCCTTTGGTCTCACCAGAGCCTCCAGGGTGTTCACCAAATGCATGGCAGGTGTTACGGCTCACCTGAGATGGTGAGGATTCCAGGTGTTTCCATATCTAGATGACTGGCTCCTTACTGCTTCCACCAGGCATCAGCTACTGCGAGCCAGGGATTATACCATCCAAACTTGCTCCGAGCTAGGTATCTCAATAAATTTTGGAAAGTCTGCATTATCACCTTGTCAGTCTATAACCTTTATAGGTGCAAGATTAAATACAAAAGAGCTGTCTGCAAAACTTCCTCTAGACAGAGTGTCAGACATTCACCGACATGTGCACGTCTTACTACAGTGCAAGAGGATTCAGGCCAGATTTGTACTAAAAACTTTGGGTCTCATGGCAGCAGCAATCACATTACTTCCCCTGGCTCGTTTTCACATGCGGATTCTTCAGTGGATGCTTTTTACCCAATAGTCTTTTCAACAACTTCCGATGTCTCACAACATAATAATCACTCAATCATGCAAAGACCACCTGGCTTGGTGGATGGTCTCCCCTCTAGTACTTCAGGGCAGACCATTTGTTCTTCCTCCTCCTGTTGCCATGGTGACCACGGATGCCTCCCTGATCGGGAGGGGGGGCATTTTCAGGGCAGGACTGTGCAGGGCACTTGGCAACCTCTAGAGTACCACCTGCACATAAACATCTTAGAGATGAGAGTGGTGCTTTTAGAGTTGCAAGCTCTTCAGGACTCTCTACCCACCGGGACTATTGCAATTCAAACATACAATATGTCTGTAGTGTGGTACATCAACAAGCAGGGCGGAACCAAGTCCTATCCCTTATGTCGAGAAGCACTCAGACTCTGGCAGTGGGCGATCTCTCAATGGTTTCTGATAGCAACGCACATCCCTGGGAAGTCCAACATCATAGCGGACAGGCTAAGCAGAGCTATTCTCATGCCTCACGAGTGGTCTCTCAATCAGTCAGTAGCGGACAAAATTTTCCACAGATGGGGTCAACCTTGCTACGACCTTTTTGCAACTCCTCTCAACAGCATGTGCGACGATTTCTTCACTCTCTTCCCCCTCCCCGGCCACTCCCCCAGAGATGCTCTAGTTCACGATTGGCCCCGGGGTCTTCTGTATGCATTCCCACCTTTTCCCCTAATTCCCAAACTAATTCAGAAGGTGACCACATTGGGATCCAGGATGATCCTCATTGCCCCTTACTGGCCTCGACAGATTTGGTTCCCATTCCTGCATCATCACCTGCTGGAGCAGCCTTGGAATCTGGACCCAGTGCCAGACCTCTTGGTCCATCAGTCGGGTGGGCTGCACCAATCCCTTCAGTCTTTCAACCTCACAGCTTGGCTGCTCCACTTTCAACCTTAGCCAGGCTTCCACATATTTCTCAGCCGGTGTGTGAAATCATCCTTTCTTCGCACAAATCTACTACCAGGAAGACTTATGCTAGTAAGTGGAAACGTTTCTCTTTATGGGCAGAGGCTAGAAATATAGACCCCTTTACAGCCCCTGTCCATCACGTTCTAGATTTTTAGCAGAACTTTTTCGAGCTGGTTCCTCGTTTGCCACCATTAGGGTCCAATTGGCTGCTATTGCAAATTTCCATGCTGGCCTTTCAGAAACCAGCATCATGTCCCACAAACTTTGCAAGGCCTTTCTTAAAGGGACTATTTTACTTAGGGCCCCGATCAGAGATCCCCCGCCTCCGTGGGATTTAAACCTGATATTAGCTTCCTTAATTCTCCCTCCTTTTGAACCTGCAGCCTCCTGTTCATTAAAATTACTCTCCTGGAAGACTGTCTTTTTAGTAGCCATCACCTCAGATAGGAGAGTTTTGGAACTTCAAGCCCTCTGCATTCGTCCTCCTTATCTTGTGTTTCACAAGGATAGAGTTTCACTCTGGACTAATCCTTCTTTTCTGCCCAAGAAACCTTCCAAGACAAACCTGAATCAGGCTGTTGATTTACCTGTCTTTTCTCCTAACTATTCAAACAAAGCTGAACAAAAGTTACACAAATTGGACTTTCATAGGCAATTACGTTTTTATTTGGATAGGACTAAACAAACAAGAAAATTGGACCAACTCTTCCTGTCCTATGCTGAGGGCAAACAGGGCCTGCCAGTTTCTAAAGTAACCTTATCCAGGTGGTTGGCCTCCATTATTACTTTGATTTATCAACTGAGACATAAAGAACTCCCTACAAAACCAAAAGCTCATTCCACCAGAGCGTTAGCTACTTCTGTAGCTTTTCAAGCAAGACTACCAATGGAATCTATTTGTGCTGCAGCCACATGGGCCACTCCTCATACTTTCATTTCAGATTATAAGTTGGATATGGCCTCTAGGAGTCAAGCTGATTTTGGTTCCACTGTGCTCAAGAGTCGGTTCCGATGAGCCACCCAGGACTAAGGTGCTAGGGACGCTGTCCCATCCAGCAAGAATGAATGCGAGAATGACAACTTAACATTAAGAAGTTATGTACCTACCATAACGTTCCATGTTAGTTGTCTTCTTCTCGCCTTCTTTCTTGTGCCCCACCCTCCATCTCCCTAGCCTGGACAGACCGAGAAGAGTCCCTTTTTGAGGCCTTCTTCCTCTGGCTGAGTCTTATCTGGGTTACGTCCTTCTCTGTTTTAGTACTGTAGGTAAACCTTGTAGTTTGGACAGGTATCCTTAAAATTCTTTCTATGGTGTTAGCTCTGCCAAATGAGATCTGGGTATCTAGCACCAAGCATTGTGGGATATGGGGAGGGCCTTGAGCCAGTAAATAGCTCTCGAGGATTGGCTCTGAACCCATCCAGCAAGAAAGAAGGCGAGAAGAAGACAACTAACATGGAACGTTATGGTAGGTACATAACTTCTTATTTATTGACATTTGGTGACTGGGAAAGTTTGACTGAGTCAGAAACCCATTTTCAGCAGAGGCCCGGGGAGAAAAACTCCAGCAGTTGCCAATAACAAGCACAGCAGTTAATAACAGAACAGAAAGTTTAACAATCCTTTTCTATTAATCACAAATATTAAGTAATCTAACACATAGTGTACTATATACCTATTTGTGTACTAGTAGTATAAACTATCTATTAAATATTCCTAATTTATTCACTCATTCAACATAGGAATTACTAAATCTTTAAATAAATAACAAAACAGAGTGAGACCTGAAGAGATAAAGATATCTGTAAATGTACAGGTGACAGGTAATCTTATACTAAACTATTATACAAAAGGAAAAGCAGTGCACACACGCACACACACATTTTATATATATATATATATATATATATATATATATATATATATATATATATATATATATATACATATATATAATATACTCATCATGCTAAAAGATATATCCATATTTTTAGATCTAACAAAGGTCTGAATTAATTTTAAAAGTTCAAGTTTCTATATCTCAAAATTGTGCAACACTCTTAATATGATAAATATCAACATATTTAAAACTCCTTTAGTTTATTAAACTAATTCATAAAAATATGTACATTACTGAGGTCAAAGAGAATGTCTCACTATTTTTATGGAATAAAAAATGCAGTCTGTATCGTATTCAAAAGTTACAATGTGCTAAATTCAAACTTAAACTGAAAAATCTACTTTACTTTCTATCAAAATGGATGTACTGATTCAGCAATATAACACTCAAATTTTAGGTCTGACTTATGAAATGAGGTATTTCAGGTAGTATTAGTGAATCTAATAACATGCAATATACGAAAAGCATGACAGTTCACATAACCATGCTTCAAATTTCAGCTTTCAGGATGTTTTCAAATATTTTTCTATGATTTTCTATGTAAATTATATGAGATGTACATTCACATTTTTTGCAATATGCAGGTATATGTAACACACATATTTTGTTATAAACAGTTTATTTAAATATACTTTGTCTGTCTTGTTTGCCTACTAATATTCTACCTTATTCTATATATATCTTGTATTTCTACAATGTCCAATCAAAAAGCTATCTAATCATCAGCACTCTATTAATGATTACAGTATCTGCATATATTTCTTAACTTACTGATGATGTTCTTTTATTAATCATACATAGCAGATATTTCATTTATTGTGCTTATACATATTGTTCATAATACGTTTACTCTTCTCACTATAGTGATCTTGATTATATATGAAATAATTATTGCTTTTTTAATTGAATGTATGTGTTTTTACCATTGTGAACTGCTGTTCTAATTTAAGCGTTGCAGCCTGGCATTAGAATTCGATTACTGCATGTAAAAATGACAACTCACAGCACATGACTGCTGCTAATTTCATCTTCAAGTTTCTCATTCTTCTTAATTCTTTTCAACTGTTCTAATCAGTTACAAACATCTAACTTTACTTCTTTCCATTACTATATACAGTTAGAGTTAATAAATCTACAGCATAAGCTATTAGCATTCAGCAAAATGTAAGCAAATTATGTCAGCAACATCTCAATATAAAACATTCTTCACTTCTAAGAAAAGAAGAAAAATATGTTATTTTGAATAGATTTCTTACATATATACTTGAAAAAAGAAAGAAAAAGTTCCTTTCTGTTTTTACAGACATCAATGATGAACTTTGACCTAGATTTTCTTTATAACAGCTCCAGGTGGGAAGCAAGGCAAAAAAGAATCCTGCATTCTTACACAACTGGAGCATTCTTTTGTTCTCAAGCTTTTTTAAGAGTTACTTACTTCATAAATGACCTGTGAAAGGAATATATTACACAGGAACAAAGAAAACAAAATGAGCAGCACTTTAACACTTCTAATTAGCATATTACTTGACATTCATTTAAACCAGCAATGCACATACTAAACAAAGTTAATCAAATAAAGTAAAATTCTTCGGTTATATAGTGTTAAAGTTACCAATTCTATTGTTTATAATTTAATGATATACAGGAAGTATTTGTTTAACATTTATAAACGCATTTATAAGTTTAGTTAAATGAGATATATTAAATCTTTTATTATAATTATAGCAAAACAGTAAACCTAACCATTCTCAGCAAAGGCCTATGGATGTGAAGTTGTTCTGTCTTGCCTTCATTCTCACTGATAGGTTCGCAGCTGACTCTGCCAAATGCTAAAGCTCAAAATCTTCAAACAGCTCGTGGCCTATTCCCTATCTCATGATGCAACAGTGCTTCCCTCAGATCTCATTTGCCAGTGCAACAGATCGGGTGTTCATCGAACAGCTCTGGCCAGTATTGTCAAATTTGTGATATTTGTCTAAACTAGATTTTTTCATTCCTGTTTGTTGTTGATTGTTAAATTACAGTTAGATACTTGAGACACTTGTCTCTCTTGCTAGTCTTTATTAGTTAGAGTGCTTTTTCTCCTTTTCTTGAGGCTGTTTATATTTTTAGGCCTTTTTTCTATAAGTAAAACTTAATAGTAGAGTTAGATTTACATAACTTGCTCCCTATCCTTTTATTAGGGCATTATAATATATCTTTGCTTCTTGCAAATACCTTTTATTCAACCCTGCATTTTTTATTAGGGTTGTATAATAGTTGTTGATCAGTTGGGTGTGTTTCATAGTTACTATAGTTAATCATAGACCCTCCTTTATTAGGGTTATTTTTTCTTATATCTGTGTGATGTGTGTGATATATATATATATATATCCAGCAAACAAAGTTCTAGTGCTGTGGCTGAACAATGACACAATTGTAGAATGAATTCTTTATTGAACAAGAGATATAAGTGCTTTCACAGTGCATCCCACTGCTTCTTCAGACATAATGACAAACACATTACTTAATGATAAAATATCTATTAAAACCTGTTTTAAAAAACAGACCACTAAAAACTTGACTTGAGTGAATATATATATGGTACAGTTATAGATTTTATATATTTATGGATGGATTTTATGCATATTTATTTGTATATTTATATGTTTTATAATCATTTAAAATTTTTAAATTGTTTCATTGATAAATTGATTGCTTACGGATATATAATAAATTAAGTAGTGTGTTTGTCATTATGTCTGAAGAAGCAGTGGGATACATTGCGAAAGCGCTTGCATCTCTTGTTCAATAAAGAATTCATTCTACAATTGTGTCATCGTTCAGCCACAGCACTAGAACTTTGTTTGCTGGATTGCTATTTTGCATTTGTTGTTGCTTTGGCGTTTATCCAGAGGGTATAGGTTTGTGGTTTATATATATATATATATATATATATATATATATATATATATATATATATACACACACATACATTTTTCCTTCCATATAGAACTAGAGTGTTTGTTCTGCCTTGGGTAATTCTCAGTTGACAGAGTTATGTCTGCAAAAGTTAAATCTGGGTTTAAAAAAATGTCTGAATTGCAGACAGAAGATGTCATTTACAGATGGCCATACAAATTGTGTTTATTTTTTAGGTGAGCCTCACCTACAGGAAAATTGTGCCATCTGTCACTCTTTTATCTCTCATGTTCTCATGAATGCAAGAGTAAACTGATAGCAAGAGGTCTCTTGAAATCTTCATTTCAAGAAGCCTTAGACAAGGACAAGCCTACCAAACCTCAAAAAATAGGTCTACAAGCTCATCATCGGAGTCGGAGCCAAAAAAGGGCTCATCAAATTCAAAGACAGCTAAATCTGGTAAGACTGCCACCTTAGCACCTAAGCTTATGGAGCCGGAGGTAATTGTGGTCAGTGGGAGCTGGTCCCCAGCCTTGGCTCCAGTATCTCCCACTTTAAAATCTCCTGTCCTCCAGTCTGAGACATCATCCATTGCTTCCCAGTCCTCAAGACTATCTGATATGGATGTGGATCAAGTGGTACAGAGACTTCTTCAGTCACAGGCACTAGCTAAAATTCTGTTGGGTCCAACCCTTAGGGCTTCAGAACTGACCCAGACTCAACCCATTTCTTCTATTCCTTCTCCGACTTGACCCAAAGTTTCGGAGCCGGAGTATTCAGAACCAATGACTGTGGAACCATCGGAGCTGACACCCATTGGGTTTTTGGTTCTGACTACTCTGACCTCTTCAGTACCCACCTTAGAGTCTAGGAGCCGACACTCATTGTTCGGGTCCAGAGAGGATAGTCGTACTGATCTTTTGGTGCAAACATTGCCTCTCGGGGCCTTGGCTCGGGTGAGCTCAGCACCTACCTTGGGCTCGGAGCCCATGGTTTTGGTGCAGCAGAGACTGCCTGTTTCTATGGATCCAGGCATCTCTTTGTACCGGAGCCCCAGGGCTTTTGATGCCATGAGGACGGTGTTGACCCCTAGGGCACCCATGTCAACAGTACCAGCAATCTCCTTCCCTAAAGTTCCTGTGTCTGTCTCTGCTTCACTGATCCCTCAAAAGCGTAGAGACCTGGAGTCTCAGCCCCCACCCCCCCTCATTGGGTGAGCCCTGTTCTTCTGAGACATCTCCAGAAGCTCCTTCTGTGGAGGTTTCCAGGAAGAGAACTTGCAAGAGGAAGCATCTGGATTCTGCACAAGAATCCATCACATCAGATACTGACTTAGATGAGTCAGAAGGATCCCCAAGGTCCCCCTCTGAAGATATCTCTTTTGGTGATATCTTAGAAATCCTAAAACAGATGGGTATCTGTAATCCCCTTAACCCTACTGATGATGAGTCAGTACTCCTGAAGGCTTTCGGGTCTCAACCCTCCACCTCTTGGGTGACACTGCCTTTCAATGAGTTGATGAACCTTTTCTCTCGAAAGGCATGGGAGTCCCTGGATACCATTGAACCAGTCCCTCAGAGGCTAAATAAATTTATTGCATCACCATAGGGCAAGGCTTTCCTTACCAAAGGAGTACCCGTTGATGTTATGGTGGTGGCAGTGGCCACTAAGAAGGAGCTATTGGAGACCTCCACATCTGTTCATCCTCCTAATAGGGATTCTAGGATCATGAACAGACACAGAAAGCTCATGTTTAGTTCAGCAGCCTTTACTCTTCAATCCCTGAACTATCTCTCACATTTCACCAGACTACACAGAGATCTCCTTAAGGAGTTAGGAGATACTCTACAGGGAGAGGCAGCTGCGGAGGACTCAGATAAGGTAACCTCCCAGCTTGCTACCCTAAATTCTCTTATAAACTCTTCCATGTGTCTGATTTCATAGGCAGCGGATGGAACAAGTCAGGCAGCAGGTACAGGAATTGCTCTTAGGAGACACTCCTGGATGGGTTTATGTTCCTTTGCGGATCCCTACAAGTCATCCTTTGTAACACCCCCTTTGATGGTTCATCACATTTTGGATTGAAAGTGAAGGAAATGCTTACCAGGTGTGAGCAAGATGGAAGGACTCTGTCTGCTGAAGGGGACCATTTTTCCACTCCTACGAGACCTTATCCTAAAGGTCAGAAAAGTGGGAAAATGTGGTCCTGTAAAGCCCAAGGAGCTTTCTTTGACACACGTAGTGAAACCTCCTCTAGAGGCAGAGGACTGGGCAATAATGGGAGATGCCAAGATGCCATCCACACAGCAGAGGGGGCCTGCAGAACCAGGGTGACAAGGTTCAGTTCTTTGGCAAGCCCTACCAGTGCTCCTGAAAGGAGGCCCACCTGTCCATCTCTGGAGGCTGTCAGGGGACACTTATCTTTGTACCCAGACACCTGGCTAAAAATCACAAAAGATCGGTGGGTACAAAGCATAATATCCAGAGGATACACTATTCCTTTTTCTACCGCTCCAACCCCTATGAAAAAAATCCCCAATGTTCCACCCAATCACAGAGAACAAGCAACCATAGAGATTACAAAGTTGCTAGAAAAAAGAGTCATCAACTAGTCCCAGCAGACCAGAGAGAATCCGGAACTTACTCAAGGTTCTTTTTAGTTCCAAAGAAAACAGAAGACTGGAGACCAATTTTGGATCTCAGCAGGTTGAACAAATCTGTCAAGAAAACAAAGTTTCAAATGATCATGCTACAGTCTATACTTCCTTTTCTAGGAAAAGATGATTGGATGTGCTCAATAGATGTCCAGGATGTGTATTACCATATAAAGATGTCTAGAACATCCAGGGATCATCTGCACTTTCAGCTGGGAGCCAGTCACTTTCAGTTTTGAGCTCTGCTCTTTGGTCTTACTACAGCCCCCAGAGTGTTCACCAAATGCATGGCAGTAGTTACGGCTCACCTGAGGTGGTTAGGATTCCAGGTGTTTCCATATTTAGATGACTGGCTCCTCATCGTCACCACAAAGCATCAACTCATACACACAAGGGAGACAACCTTAGATCTTTGCAGTCATTTGGGGATTGCTATAAATTGGGACAAATCTGCTTTACAGCCATCCAAATGTAACATCTTTATTGGAGCAGATCTCGACACAGTTTCCATGACCATAAAACTTTCAGTGGAAAGAGTGGTGAGCCTTTGACAACAAATTCTCAATCTCATCCCCAAACAGAGAGCCCCAGTTTCAGTAGTGCTCAAATTACTAGGGACCATGACAGCAGCCATCATTGCCATTCCATTAGGCTGAATGCACATGCAGATACTGCAATGGCTGGTTTTCACACAATGGTCTTATTAGGAACTTCCAATGTCTCACCATATCATAATAACAAAGTCATGCAAGAAGGATATTCTTTGCTGGCTCACCTCTCCTCAAGTGACAATAGGACGTCCCTTTGTTCTTCCAACCATGGTTGCCACTGTGACCATGGATGCCTCTCTGATAGGCTGGGGGGGGTCATTTTTAGGGAAGGACAGCCCAAGGGACATGGGAGAATCACGAGGCTCATCTGCATATCAATGTCCTAGAGATGAGAGTGGTATTTCTAGCATTGCAGTCCTTTCAAAATTTTCTACCTCTAGGGACTATTGCAATACAGACGGACAATATGTCAGTGGTCTAGTACATAAACAGATAGGGAGGAACCAGATCATACCCCTTATGTCAAGAGGCCTTGAGAGTATGGCAGTGGGCGATTTCCACCCAGTGCTTTCTGATAGCAATGCACATTCCAGGGAGGTCCAATGTGATAGCAGACAGATTGAGCAGGGTAATACTGTCTCCTCACAAGTGGTCACTGAAAGAAGAAGTAGCGGAAAGGATATTCCGCAGATGGGGCCAACCTTGCTGTGACCTCTTTGCAACCCCCCACCAACACCAAATGCAGCAACTATTTTGCTTTGATCCCCAAATTAGGAGATGCCCCAAGGGATGCACTTATGGGAGATGCCCCAAGGGATGCACTTGTACACAGTTGGCCCCCGGGATTTCTTTATGCTTTTCTCCTGTTTCCTCTGATACCCAAATTCTTACAGAAAGCCAGCACTCTGGGAAGGACCATTATTTTGATAGCCCCCTGCTGGCCTCATCAAATTTGGTTCCCCTTTCTGCAGTCTCATCCACTGGAAGAACCATGGATCCTGGACCCAGTTCCAGATTTTCTGATACATTCATCAGGGGTTCTTCATCCTGCAATTCATATTGTGAAATTGACAGCTTGGCTGCTCCAGTTCCACAAATAGCCAGGTTTTACAAGTTATCACCTGCAGCACAGAACATCCTAATTTCTTCTCATAAATCTTTTGCTAGGAAACTATAACTTAGCAAGTGGAAAAGATTTTCTATATGGGCATCAGATAATGATATTGATCCATATATGGCTTTGATTTCTTCTATTCTAGAGTTTCTGATTAAATTGTTTCATGAAGGAGCGGCTGCAGCAACCCTTAGCGTTCAATTGGCAACAATCTCTAATTTTCATATTGGTGATCAACAGACTCCCATCATGTCACATAAACTTTTTAAAGCATTTCGTAAGGGTACTATTTACTTGAGACCACCTATTAGAACCCCATCGGCTCCATGGAATCTTAATTTTGTGCTTTCACAGATCATTTGACCCCCCTTTGAACCTGCATCATCCTGTGATTTAAAATACCTATCATGGAAGACCATTTTCTTAATAGCTGTTACTTCTGCTAGAAGAATTTTGGAACTACATGCCTTGTCCATCAAAGTCCCATACTTGATTTTTCATAATGACAAAGTGACTCTGAGAACAAATTCTTCATTCCTACCTAAGGTTTGATGTTAAGTTGTCATTCTCGCCTTCATTCTTGCTGGATGGGTTCGGAGCTGATCCTCAGCTCCGACTCAGCCTATACTATAGCTCGAGAGCTATTTTTTACTGGCTCGAGGCAGCACTATATCCCACAATACCATGCGCTAACTCCCCAGATCTCGTTTGCCGCTTCACTGTGAGGTTGCCTTTTTTTGCCGGTTCAGGTCAGTGAAAGAAATTTTAGCAAATTCTTCGAAACGTCAGGTTAGTTTTTGTCAGATTAGTTCCCATTGATATAGTTTTACCTAAATTACCTATTAGTAATTTTTTCGTTAAGCCCTACCCACCCCTTTAGTTAAACTTTCTAATCGGGTCTACAGGCTTAGTTTTTGGTTTCTCTCCCCCTTTATTGTGTGTGCGAGTTGTTGTTTTAGTCAGCCCCTTAACTTCCCCTTGGTGTGAAAGTTGATTGAGTGGTTGTGCTGACTGTGTTACTGTTTTTTAGGGTAACTATGTCTAAAGAAGTTAAGGTCTTGGGATTCAAGAAGTGTGACTCATGCTGTCAGAAACTTGACAGATGGTCACACTTCTTGCGTCTACTGCTTGGGACCTTTGCACCTGTAGGACTCTTGTTCCATCTGCCACAGATTTAGTTCAAGAGTCCTGCAGGAGCATCGTAATAAACTTATTTTGAGGGGCTTATTGAAGCCCAATGACTCCCATCCAAGTCTGGCTCGGGGAAGTCATCTAAGCCCGCCAAGCCCTCGGCTCCAGCTTCTGAGTTGAGGGCTGGCGAAACTGAGATCGCTCCGACATCGGCTCCAGTCGGAGCCGATGTGAGCAAGATCGTACCCACTCTGAAACCTGTATCGGAGCCGACATCAGCGCGCTACCGCTCTAGATCCCCTTCATTAGAGTCCGTCCGATCGGCTCCAAGATCACCCCTTCTATCGGAGCAGAGTCATAGGACTCATTCCTCTAGGTCGTCTAGGCTTTCCGACCACGATATTGAGAGGGTGGTCAGTAGACTCATAAAATCTCAGGCACTGGCCCAAATACTCCAAAGCCCATCTCACCAGACTGTGGCTCCCTCGGTGCCGCCTTCGATTCCTCCTCCAACTCTCCAGTCGAATTCGGAGCCGCAGTTTGTCGGAACCGTAACCTTGCCCACGTCAGAGCCGATACTTCCACCTTCGGCTCTGGTGTCATTGGCTCCGACTTCTTCATTGCTACCATCTGTGGAGAAGTCCAGGTGCCAAGACTCCATTGTCGGCTCCGAGAGGGCGAGTGGCATTGGACCCTTGTCTGACCCCGCTCTCCCTCTTGGAGCATCGGCTCTGGTTAGTTCGGCTCCGACATCATTCTCAGAGCCTTCTCTGTTGGTGCCGGGGGTGGTTCTGGTGTCTTCGGACCCGGGACTGTCTTTGGTGCCTGATAGGGGGGTTTCAAGGTGATGAGGAGCATGCTGGATCCAGTGTCCGCTCCAAGGTTAGGTTCTTCAGCTCCTCCCTTCACAGTGCCTGTTACGGTCTCTGGCCATCCTCTTGCAACTGATAGCAGAGATCCAACGCATAGGGTACCCACTTTGGGTGTCTCATCCTCCTCCGAGGCCTCTCCTGAAGCTTCAGGAGAGCCACCTAGGAAAAGAAAGTGCAAGAGGAAGCATGTAGACTCCCCTGAGTCTGTAACCTTGGACACTGACTTGGATGAGTCAGAGGGCTCCCCCAGATCCCCCTCTGAAGATGTCTCCTTCAGACATACTAGAGATCCTGAAACAGAGGGGGAATTGGTCCACACTCAAACCCTCTAAGGACAAGTCGGTTTACCTTGATGCCTTTGGATCTCGCCCTTCCACCTCCTGGGTGTCCCCCCCTTTCGATCCACTGATGGAAGTGGTGGCCAGAAAGGCATGGGCAGCTTCTGACTCCATGGAACCTACCCCTAGGAGGCCTGTAAAATTTATTTCTGCTCCGGTGGACAAGACATTTCTCACCAAAGGTGTCTCGGTAGATGCTATGGTGGTAGAAACTGCCACTAAGAAGGAATTAGCTGATCCTTCTGTACCTGTTCATCCTCCTAACAAAGACTGCAGGACCATGGACAGGTATGGTAAGTGGACCTTTGCTATGCGATCGCTGAACTATTTATGTAATTTCACCCGCCTTCAGAGAGATTTGCTCAAAGAACTGGGTGAAACTGTACAGGATCCTTCTGCTGCAGGGTATCAGGACAAGATTAACTCCCAGCTGGCTACCCTGAATTCTATTGCCAATTCCTCCATGCGGTTTATCTGTTATGCAGCCGATGGAGCGAGTAGGGCCGCAGGCACAGGTGTTGCGTTGAGACGTCATGCCTGGATGTGACTCTGTAATTTTGCTGATCCCTTCAAGGTGTCCTTCACCAATACCCCCTCTGATGGCTCAGAATTGTTTGGACCTCAGGTGAAGAATACTCTCAGCAGGTGCGAGCAAGATGGTAAGACTCTCTCTGCTGTGGGAGTCCATTTTTCCACACCATCTAGACCATACCCCAAAGGTCAGAAGGGTGGAAAGATGTGGTTCTGTAAACCACAGGGAGTTGCGCCCGCCGCACGTGGTGAAATTACCCCTAGAGGCAGGGGGGGGGGACAACAATAGATGCTGCCCCAGGGGCAGAGGGGGTCCACAGAACCAGGGTTCCAGGGAGTCCTTCCCTGACCAACCCTTTCAGCATCCCTGAGAAGCTGCCCAACTGTCCACCTTTGGAGGCAGTCGGGGGAAGATTATCTCTGTACCCGGAAGCCTGGCAATCCCTCTCTCAAGACAAATGGGTACAGTTGATTATATCCGAGGGTTACAAAATCCCCTTCATTTCCCCTCCAAACCAATTACCAAGACCTCTCCCAGACGTACCACCCGGACAAAGGGGTCAGGCACAGCTGGAAATAGAAAAGCTGTTAAAAAAAAAGAGTCATCCAGGCAGTCCCAGCAGACCAGCTAGGATCCGGAATCTACTCCAGGTTCTTTTTGGTACCAAAAAAGACAGGAGACTGGAGAACCATTTTGGATCTCAACAGACTGAACAAATATGTACAGAAGACAAAATTTTGGATGGTAACGCTGCAGTCCATTCTGCCCTTCTTGGGCAGAGACAACTGGATGTGCTCGTTAGACCTACAGGATGCGTACTATCACATAAAGATACACAGGCGCTCCAGGAGGTTTCTCCACTTTCGGCTGGGAGCCAGTCATTACCAATTCAGAGCCCTGCCCTTTGGTCTCACCACAGCCCCGTGGGTGTTCACCAAATGTTTGGCAGTGGTCACGGCTCACCTGAGACAAAAATGATTCCAGGTGTTTCCATATTTAGATGATGGCTCATCACTGCTACCACCAAGCAGCATCTTATCATAACCGGGGATTACACCATTCACATTTGCAACAGGTTAGGTATTTCCATAAATTTTGCAAAATCCTTCTTGTCACCTTGTCAATGTATAAACTTCATAGGCGCTGTGTTAAACACCACAGAAATGTCTGCAACTTTAACACCTCAGAGAGTGATAGATATACGGCAGAATGTCCACCTTCTGATTCAGTCCAACAAAGTTCAAGCCAAGTTAGTACTGAAAACATTGGGCCTCATGGCAGCGGCGATTTCCCCTTCTTCCCTTAGCCCGCTTCGAATTCATTAGTGGATGCTTTTCTCTCAGTGGTCCTACCAACAACTTCCTATGACACACAACATATTGATAACCCCGACTTGCAAGAAACACCTCGCCTGGTGGATAGTCTACCCTCAACTTCTTCAGGGCAGATCCTTTGTTATTCACCCTCCAGTTGCCACGGTGACAACGGATGCCTCCCTGATCTGGTGGGGGGGGGCATTATCAAGGCAGGACTGTCCAGGGCACGTGGCAACAATTAGAATGCCACCTGCACATAAATGTCCTAGAGATGAGAGCAGTGCTTTTATCGTTGTGAGCCCTTCAGGACTCTCTTCCCACAGGCACTATGGCAGTTCAAATGGACAATATGTTCGTAGTGTGGTACATAAACAAGCAGGGCGGAACAAAGTCCTACCCCCTATGTCGAGAGGCACTCAGACTTTGGCAGTGGGTGATCTCCTCTCAACGGTTTCTGATAGCAATGCACATCCCTGGGAGATCCAACGTCATAGCGGACAGATTGAGCAGAGCAATTCTCATGCCTCACGAGTGGTCTCTAAATCAAGCAGTAGTAGAGAGAATTTTCCAGAAGTGGGGCCAGCCTTGCTGCGACATTTTTGCAACACCTCAAAACAGCAAGTGCCTCGACTTCTTCACTCTCTTCCCCCTACCAGGCCACCCCCCCAGAGACGCTCCAGTCCACGATTGGCCTCGGGGTCTTCTATACGCCTTTCCCCCTTTTCCGTTGATCCCAAAGTTAATTCAGAAAGCAACCACATTGAGATCCAAAATGATCCTCATTGCTCCTTACTGGCCTCGACAAGTATGGTTTCCGTTCCTGCACCGACACCTTCTGGAACAGCCCTGGCATCTGGAACCATTTCCAGATCTTTTGACCCATCTGATGGGCAAGCTGCACCAGTCTCTTCAGTCCCTCAACCTCACAGCTTGGTTGCTTCACTTCCAACCATAGCCAGGCTTCCCCTCATTTCTCTTCCTGTCCGTGACATTATTCTTGCCTCCCATAAGTCTAATACTAGGAAGACTTATGCGAGCAAATGGAAGCATTTTTCCATTTGGGCACAAGTTAGGTCCTTAGACCCTTTTAATGCTCCAATTCATAAAGTTCTTGATTTTCTGGCAGAGCTTTTTCATGCAGGTTCATCGGCAGCCACTATCAGAGTTCAACTAGCGGCCATTGCCAATATCCATGTACGACTTTCGGAAACCAATATTATGTCTCATAAACTCTGCAAAGCCTTCCTCAAGGGCATTTTCTTACTCAGACCTCTCATTAAGGATCCTCCTCCACAATGGGACCTGAATTTAGTGTTATCTTCACTAATTCTTCCTCCCTTTGAGCCTGCAGCTTCTTGTTCTCTCAAGCTCCTCTCTTGGAAGACTCTGTTTCTAGTGGCTATAGCTTCTGCCGGCAGAGTGTCGGAGCTTCAAGCCTTGTCCACCCATTCCCCTTATTTGGTCTTTCATAAAGACAGAGTAGCTCTCATAACAAACCCTTCCTTTCTACCTAAAGTTTCTTCTGAATCAAATCTGAATCACACTATTCACTTGCCGGTTTTCTTCCCAAATTATTCAAACCGGGCTGAACAGAAACTACATTCCTTGGATGTTCATCGCCAATTGCTGTATTATCTAGACAGAACAAAACAATTCAGGAAGTCAGAAGAACTCTTCCTTTCTTATGCTGACGGGAGGAAAGGGCTTCCAGTTTCAAAGGTAACCCTTTCCAGATGGTTAGCTTCCATCATTACCTTTGTCTACGAGTTGAGACATAAACAACTTCCTTCAAAACCTAAGGCTTATTCAACCAGGGTGCTATCGACTTCAGCAGCCTTTCAAGCAAGGTTACCTTTAGATGCCGTTTGTGCAGCAGCTATTTGGGCTTCTCAACATACCTTTATTACCCATTACAAACTGGATATAGCCTCCAGAAATAGAGCTGACTTTGGTTCCACTGTAATCAGGAGTCTGTTCCGTTGAGCCACCCAGGACCAAGGTGCTAGGGACGCTGTCCCATCCAGCAAGAATGAAGGAGAGATAGACAACTTAACATTAAGAAGTTTTGTACCTACCATAACGTTCCATGTCAGTTGTCTTCTTCTCGCCTTCTTTCTTGCGTCCCTCCCTCCTGCCCCCTAGCCTAGACAGACTTGAAGGTTTTGAGATCCTTCTATTTCATGATGTTGCCCCTTTTTCTAGGGTTCCCATATCATGACTACTATTGCCAGGGAGACTGTATATATATATATATATATATATATATATATATATATATATATATATATATATATACATTGTTTTTTTGTTGGTAACAAAAAATTCTATGCTATGTGTTAGCTGCCAAACGAGATCTGGGGAGTTAGCGCATGGTATTGTGGGATATAGGGTTGCCTCGAGCTGGTAAAAAATAGCTCTCGAGCTATAGTATAGGCCGAGTCAGAGCCGAGGATTGGCTCCGAACCCATCCAGCAAAAAAGAAGGCGAGAAGAAGACAACTAATATGGAACGTTATGGGAGGTACATAACTTCTTATTCTGAAATAAATCTCAACCAGACTATAGAATTACCTGTGTTTTTTCGCAAATATACAAAGAAAATGGGACACATGTTGCACAAACTTGACGTCCATAGGCAACTTCGATTCTATCTAGAGAGGATTAAGGACTTCAGAAAATCAGACCAACTTTTTGTCACCTTTTCAGTTTCAAAGAAGGGTACTCCTGTGGTTAAAACCACGTTATCAAAATGGTTGTTAGACTGTATTGCTTTCACATGCAACTCTTCGCAGATGACATTAAATCATAAAGTCAAGGCTCACTCAATCAGGGCAATTTCCACTTCTTCATCCTTTATGGCATGGCTACCTATAGATTCTATTTGTGCAGCAGCAGCCACATGGTCCTCACCTCATACCTTTATCACTCATTACAAATTGGATAAGGCCTCCAGGGAATTGCATGGACTGCAAAAAGATAATTTCCATCAGCACTTAAGGAAATAAATCCAGCCTGTTCACTGGAAGGCTTGTGAGTAAAACTAAATGTGAAATTCTTTGCTACTTAATAGGAAGATAGAATTCACAAGAAAATTCCCTGATACTGGAATAGCTCAAAGAAAAATGAAGAGGGACACCACATGCTGCGGCAGATGGACAGCACTGCTGAAGCAATGAATATGATTCTACAAAGAATTAAGAAAAGCAGTTCTTGACAGCCAGGTTTAATATGTTAAAGTGTTTGAGATAAGGAAGACTTAGATTTGGCTCAATGACTAAAACAACAATATGGAATAGATATTAGTCTGTTATCTGCAAACTCAACCTAGCTCTGCAGATCTGGAACACTGAAAGTAGTGCATGACATCATATAATACATATGTCACACAAAAGTTATATAGTTACAATGATGACTGATCTCTAATGGCAACTCTATTTTCATCACCAAACGAAGTCTGACAGGACACAGACGACTTGACATATTAAACTTTCTCTGGCTACCTGGCTTTTCTTTTTACCCACAATGCTGTGAAAATAAGGATCCTACTCCATAGCAGAAGCTAAACCTTTAACTAAACTACAATAAGTACTATAACCACTAACCACCACTCCTAATCAAAATCTTCCAGGTCCTGCTGGGACTGAGACAGGACGAAGGATGAAGGTGTGGTGATGAAGATGTAACTGCTAATGTACATCTATTATTACAGGAAATATGTACCTTTTATATCTGGAATTGGGATTTCTATCTTCATGACCAGCAGGACAAAGTCAAAAGTTTTTTCTTCTTGGGTGGTTTCTCTTGTAAAATATATCCTTTATGACTGTGGCTCCAAAGGAGGACCCAGATCCGCAGGTCACATCTAGAGTGTAGTGTCTTGTAAAGGTATTCAGTGATGTCCACATAGCTGCTCCACAGATTTCATTCAAAGATGTATTCCTAAAACAATGTTTCAGAGGTAGCCACAGCTCTGAAAGAGTGAGCTCTAAGTGACAAGGGTTTCTGTATTCCATACAGGAAAAGTTTATACAGAGAGCCATTCTGAGCATTAATATAAACACCTCAGAGCCAAACTGTTTTTTTTTTTTTTTTTTTTTTGGAAAAAGAAGCAAAAAAAATTGTAAGTCTTCTCTAGTAGATTTTATTCCATTAAGATAAAATCTATACATCTAAGGTAAACATGCATAACCATATAGTGGAATAAATATTCCCCTCTTTTGGAATGATTTGAAAAAAAGAAAGATGATTAAGTGACCTGTTCAAATTTGCTTCCATGGCTAACCTGGGAATGAATGAAGGATTTGTTCTTATGCACACTCTTTCTTTATGAAACACCATGTAAGGGGATTGACACACAAGGTCTGTAATTCTATAATTCTTTTGACAGATGGAATTGCCACTAGAAGTAGAGTTTTTTTTACCAAAGCTGCTGGTTCATGGAGGAGAAGCATTCATTTCAATAGCACAAAACAAAGAAGCCTAGAAGGGACAAGATCCTTGATAGCAGGACATAAAAGAAAGGGGTCCCTCATAAAGGTTTCAAACCTTTTTTTGCTCTCATTGCTGTCTGATAATTGTCAGACTTTGCTATCCATTGATCCTCCTGCATTCAGTAAGTGAGAGCAAATCACATAAACTGTCATACATGCAGCCATTGGTGCCTTTCCTTTGCATGGCCCTAACTCTCCAGTGGCTGATGTGGGCTCCCGTGTCACCATGGGAGCATTCTACATTCACCAAGACCACCTCCTCAGGTTCTATGACCTTTGCCTTAAACAGGCAGATAAGATGTTAAGAAGCAGATAGCAGGCCTACAGAACGAGGACAGTGGTAGCCTTAATTGTTTTGATGATTGTTGTTATCTCTGGGCAGATGACCATTCCAGAAATAGTTGTAGTCCTGCCATCCTTTCCTAGAGCCCTTGTTGTTTTGCAGTTGACTGTGCCACAACCAAAGATGATGATGTGAACCCTGCAGTATTTGGGAGAATGAATATGAAGGAGCATCAAATTTAAGTTTGACACTTGTGAGAGCCTTTCCTTCTTGTTTTTGGTCCTCAAATTTGATTTAAAGTGAGGGACCTGCTTAACTGGTCTGCCATTGAATTCAGATGAGAAGGGATATAGACTGTATGTAAAGTCATCTGATATTGCATTGCTATCTCCCAGAGAGTCATAGCCAGCCTGATCAAGAAATATGATCTTGGTACCCATAGTATTTTCTGCTATCAACTGTAGGCTACCTTTCTTACAAAGTCACCTGGTGACTTTGCATGTTTTTATCAGAGACATCACCTCTGCAATATTTATGTCTGTTTTTCTTTGGATTTCATCTCAATGGACTTGGACAATATAGTTCTGAGTGTATACACCCTCTTTGTACCAGGTCTGATGCATTGTAAGGACATGGTTATGGGTTCCTTGATGAAGGTTATTCCCAGGTTCTGTCTGATTTGAATGGACTACCACTCAATTTCATGTACTATGTGGGTGATGATAGGTATCATCTCTTCTATGGACTGTGAATGTTGGCAGCAAATAGATTAGATACCACTGGATTTTTCTTATTTGCATCTTTGCTAAGGAAACCATCTGAGTGGCTGATACCTAATGCTCTGAGGCATTCCCTGATTGACACTTTCTTTTCCTTCTGTGCCATTTTGTGGAAGCATTGTCCCTAGTTTTTCAATGTTTCCTGGGGGGGGGTCTGTCAGCTGGGGTCCAGGAGTGCCCCAGAAAAGTCACTCTTTTGGAAGGTGTAAGAGACAACTTGGGAATGTTGAATTAAATTTAAAACATTGGAGGCATTATATGGTGAATAGGAGGCCCTTGTATATCTCATCCTATGGCAATGCCTGAATGAGGCAGCTGCCCAAGTAAAAGTAGATGTGAATAACCTTTGATTTGTAGTAAGCTACAACTGGAGTCAGCCAATTTATAAACCCCTGGGTGTAGTAGCTAGTCCAAAGGGCAACACAGTAAAATGGTTGTGTGAGTCTCCTTCTTCTAAACTGAGAAAGCACCTGTGGCCTTGTCAACAGAAATGTGGAGACAGGCATCTTTGAGATCCAAAGTGACCATTAAGGCCTGGGAAACTGGAGTGCTAGCAGGCCTGTAATGTCAACATTTTGAATTTGGACACTTTGAAGCAGGCAATGAGCTTTGAGAGGTTTAAGACGTGTCTTCATTCCTGTTACTTCCTGTGTACCAGGAAAAGCCCTGACTAAAATCCCCTGGTTTGTTCTTCTCTGGGGACATGTGATAGTAGGAGTTCCTACAGGATATGGGGTATTGCATGCACTTAGTCTTTTTGTATAGGAGGGATACGTGTTAAATTTGGTTTCTATGCAAAGTGTAGTTTGTAGCCCTGAGACATGACTTCTAATATCCCTTTGTCCGTTGTAATGTATTCCCACATTCTTTGGCACTGGTTGACCCAGACCAACATCTTGGGTGAACTCTAGCAGTTTTGCCCTCAGGTCCCTCTTGGACACTTCAATCTTTTCTGTCAGTTGGTGTAGGGCAGTAATTTAGAATTTGGTCATATGCATCTCAAAATTTAAGGCCATGTAGGCTAGAGTGGCAGCTGTTTATACCTTCTATCCAAACCAGTCTAGCACTCTGCTTTCCTTGACATTTGAGAGAATATTTGGGGCAGGAAGCACATTATCTTTTTTGGGGGGCAGCTGATGTCTCTTTAGCATTTCATCTGAAGCACTCTGCTGTCCTGCAAAGAGTGCCTACAAATGAGATTTCCTTTGTGGGTGAGGTAGCAGAAATGGCATCTCCTGTATCACTACTATATCTTAAAGGGGAGGATATCTGGGATGAATTATCCAATTATTTCTCCTTAGATACAGAGGAGTGGTCCTTCATCTTCTTGAAGAGGACTCTTTCTTTCTTTTGCTGGGGAAACTCCAGTAAAAAGAGGGATCAGTGCTTGGCTGTATCTACTTTATGGCTTGCTGAAGACTGGAAGCCAAGGAGATCTACTATTCAGGAACACTTTGAGATATGAAGGAGTAGAAGAGTCCTGCTGGATACCTGCATTCTAGCCAACTGCAGGGAACCTGTAACAGGTGATTTGATTCTTAACTTTTGAGTTCCTTTAGCTGCAACATCTATCTTGGAATTATGGACCTGTGGACTGAGTTCTTGGACATCTAACTCATGGCCTTCTATGTCCTCCCTTACTAAGACATTGGGTTACCCATCGTACCTCTCTGAGATAATAAAGCAAGGTTTGACTATGGGTGCCCATGATGAGACATCCAGTGTAGTGACGGTTTATAACAGGGGTGATTCAGGCAGATTTCCAGGCCCCACAGATCCAGTGCGCCCATTGCCAGTCAACAAAATACTTAAAAAAAAGTTGTTATGTTCCTAACAACCTACTCACTTTAGTTAGCATATATGCTGAACATAATCATTAACAAAACATGATTCTGTTTAGTAAACTAAAAAGCATTAATTGTCAGACACTGAGTATTTCTTCTGTATACTTGCAGAGCTTATCACTTGAATGTAAGCAGGACTGGCCTGTGATGCTGCATTATTTATTTATTTATGTATTTATTTATTTATTTATTTACTGGTAATAAATGGTTCTTTACTTAAAATAAATGCATTATTTAATGCTCCTCTCCAGATGATCCTGTATATTTCTGCTGGTTGCCTCCTCATGATTCATTTGGGAAAGCAATGAGATGGAAGCCCACAAATATTAAATTGGATAGAGGAGAGCTGCAGACTGCTGTAGAGGGTTGTGGTAACATGAGATAAGTATTTTTGTATCCCGTCAGGCAAGCAGATATAACTTTGATAATTGTAGTCTCTGGGAACAGCATGCTGGCTTTGGATGAAAGAAGTTTGTCATTTACTTAGGTTAAAATCCACATTACTTTCTGACTACTGTTGGTGTGTAAAACAAAGTTGAGACTGTCATTGATTTTGCAAACTCTCCTGGACTTTGCTTCAAGTTTTGGACTGCACCTCAAAAAAGTGTTTTTATGGCAAATCACTGAGGATTGCAACCACTAAATTGGGGGGGGGGTGCTGGTTATGGTTGCCCTTTTTTACCCTTTTATCATTTTAAAGTCTGAATGATTGTAGCTCATCATTTGCTTAGTTTAAAGACTAACTGCATGATTTCCTGGCCAATGTTTGTGTGTAAAGTTAATTAATTTTCCCAGATATTTCAGACTGTACCTGACTTTGCCTTATGCTTTGGTCTGTGCCTCATAAAATGTTTGGTTGTCTGAAAAATTATAGAGGCTTGTAGCCTCTAAGTGGGGGTGGAATAAGAGGATGTGGATGAAAGCAACTTATCCTCCTCTTGTTTGAACATTTTAAAATCTAGATGGAAGCGACTTACTCTTTGTTCAATTTAAAGTCTGACTGCACTATTTTCTGGCTACTGTTTGTATGTGAAACAAAGTTGAAACTCCCCTTGATTTTGCAGACTGTCCCAGACAGTACCTCATAAAATCTTTGGTTTTATGGGAAATCATTCAAGACTGCAGCCACTGGGCTGGAACTGACTATGCATGAAAGTAAGTTATCCTTTCATCATTCAGTCATTTTAAAATCTGCCTCGATAGGACTTGTGTGCATTTATATGAAACATGCTGGAATATCTATTCTCTTGTGATCATGAAAGAAAGTTGAAACTGTCCCTAATTTCACAGAATGTCCCTGATTTTGCCTTATATTTTTGGTCTTTGTTCATTAAATTTTTGATTTTGCAAATCATTGAGGACTAAAGGCACTGGATGAGGAAAAATGCTGACTGTGGATGAAAACAGTTTACTCTCTTGCTGTTTGCTCATTTGAAAGTCTGGCTTTACAGGACTAGAAGGCATTTGTGTGAAATACATTGTAATATTTATTCTTTACTGAGTGTTAGTGTGAAGCAAAATTGAAACTGTCCCTAATTTCATAGAATGCCCCTGACTTTGCCTAATATGTTTGGTTAGTGCCTCATAAAACCTGTGGTTTTCTGGCAAATCAGTAAGGATTGCAATTACTAAATGATAACAGACATCTGACTTTTCAGAGAGCATATCCTTCAGAACATGTATGCCAGTGCAACTTTTTAAGTGTATAAGAGCAATTTTTAATGTCTTTCACTGATTTTGGTCTTTTGTCCCTCATTATGTTTTGGGTTTGCTCCTGACTGAGGTTGAGACATATCACTTTTTATCATAGTCGCATGAGGTTTACATGACAGATTGGCTATGACTGTAGTCAGGGTGAATGGCAGCTGTTTGTGGAGTAAAGTAACTTACTTAACTAGACATTGCTTAGTTAGCCACCTGTTTTTTCAGGACTAAGGTTCATTTGCGTGAAATAGGTTGCAATATTTATGGCTATTGTTTAGGTGAAACAAAATTGAATTTATGTAGCTTTCAACTGTCCCTGATTTCACAGAATTCTCCTGATTGTGCACATATTGTTTCATCCATTTCTTATAAAATATGTGGTTTCTGGCAAATTATTGAGGATGGCATTCACTAAATAATGACAGAGATTTGAGTTTCAGACTTCATATCTTTAAGAAAATATATGCTAATGCAAAAAGAAAATATATTTTTGCCTCATCCACAACTTTTGTGCTAAGAAGTAGAACAGTATTATCTTTTATCACTATTAAATGAGGTGTAAACAGCAAAGTGGTTATAACTGCTAGGTGGGGAAGGAAGCTGTCTGTGGGTGAAAGTAACTTAACCTTTGTTTGCTCAGTTTAAACAGACTGTTTTTGCAGAACTAGTGTGCATTTCTGTGAAGTATGTTTTATTTTTACCACTATCAGACATCCAAAATGTACACAGTCAACAATTACACTAGTATTGCTGGGTATGATGGCTGTCTGAGATGAGAAAAGTATCTATTGTAGGACGCAACTGAACAGCCAATGTCATGTTAAAGGGACTAGAGTCTGGGATTTATGGTGATATTAGATGAACACTATAATTCAGCTTAGAAATTAAAAAAAAATCAAGGATATGATAGTATATTTCAAGAGACAAAATCAGACTGTTACTTTGTTGCCGTTTTATTTTTCCACTTTAACTTAAAGAAACATGACAGTGTCATTTTGACCAGAAAAAGTAAACATCAGACTATTGTGAATATTAATAAAAAACAGATCAGCTTATTCTTTTGTTTATTTCCTAGGTAGTAACCCAGATTCTTTACAGGAAGGTGAAGTGGATCTTTTTGGAGTGGACGTCTGCAATGAATTTTATTGGGGAGTACTAGCAAGAGGCATGTTTTGTGCTGGTAAACTAGATGGATCTGTGGATGCCTGCAGGGTAAGCTTAGAAGGCTTAATCTTTATAGCTATGACATAAATGACAAACGTGCTGGAAATTCAAATTATTTGCTTGTTGTAACTGATAATCTTTTCAGATAATTGGTTACTGTTTGTGTTGTTCTATACCACATGATAAGAAGTATGACAGTTTGGCAATACAGAACAGAAGACAAATGTTAGGAGCTGCTAACAGGTTTCATCCTGTAGTTCTAGGTTTTATTCTGTCATTCTCTGATTTCATGAGTGAACAAGTTACTTAATCAGTCCAAGGTTTTTTGGACCACCTTTGAAAAGAGGCTGCTGCTGTTAGAGGGTTGTACTACATTAACACATGAATAAATAAGACATTATGCAAACATCCTGTAGATGGAGTTTGTTTAGTAAACTTTATAATAATTGTTCTTTATGAAAAAAATAATTATTTGTATTATATTTTGATATAATCAGCCTGTCTTCTGGTCATTAAACATGCATTTGAAATAAAAAAGCATGTATTTCTGTCTGAAAATCAAACACAATGACTGTTGCATTCATGGTGTCATCCGTAAAAATGCTATTCATGTCACTACATTAAAACAGCCTGTTTTTATCAGCTACTTACTAAACCTACTAGATGGAATCCTTTTTTCAAAAAAGCACAGTAATCTTTACTTAATGTACCCTAAATGCCCTACTAGACAGTCTGTGCCAGTTGTTAACTGTGCAATTTCCAGTGAATACTGCATTTTCATAGCTATCATATCAGCTAAAAGCTGACAGTGAAGATTCAAGATTATCATCCATACTTCTTTTTATCAGGTCTTTCAGTATCAGCTATGGACTGGGTTAATATATATATATATATATATATATATATATATATATATATATATATATATATATATGGATCTACTTCATTACAACAAAATCCCACTTCACCGAAACCCAAAACAATCAGACCACATCAACGAAACCCCACAACAATGAACATTCACAACAATGAAACCCAAAACCACGAAACACTAACACAACCATCACAAACACACACATACATACATAACAACCCCAAAGTACCTAACACACAATACTAGAAACCGTATAGGCAGGGGGCAAGCCCCCCTGCACCCCACACCCCCCTTCTTTATTATTCTAACTCAGAGATCGCACAAACAGACACACAAGGCACACTCACACCCACACATTACATTCCCTCACAAACACACACCACACTCACAACACACACTTACACACACCACTACCCCTCAAACAGACACTTACACACACATACATACCTACGGGCATTGGAGCACCAGAAGTGCTAAACACAATCCCTTAATGTCGGGATTTTGAATTTTGCGCTTCTGGGGTTTCGATGTTCTGAAGTTTCGAACATCTGGTCCCGCTCTTCCAGGTTTTGTTCATATGAAATTTCATTCATATGAAGGGAACCCATATATATATATATATATATATATATATATATATATATATATATATATATATATATATATTCACAGGTCTTGTGCCACTTCCCAGCAATGTTTCCCAATGTACTCAGAAGCTACAACTATATAAAGGCTCAGTTAAATTAAAAAAGTTGCACCTTTTATTTAGGTGAAACCTACTAAGAAGCATTTTTTTACTATTCTTTCTCTGACTCCCTTCCCAACCCACAGGTCCTTAGGCTATTCCCCCTAGTTTCTGTATATCCTTACCTTTTAATCCCCCATTATTTCTTTTCAGGTATCTTGGACATGACTATTTTTCAAATTGTCCCCCTCCGACTTTTTGGGAAGTCTGCCTCAGTGCTACTCAGTAATAGCTCCAGTGGGCAGAGGTTCCACTGTGGTGGTGCAGGCTTAGGGTGGGAGCTGTCATATTTGCAGCAGAAGTCAATTATCCTGACCATTAAGGTGGTGGCTAGTGCAATAATATCAGGCCATCATATCATCATTATCCCAGTTTAATTTCTCCAAGTTTTTGGTCGTTTTAATACCATGACAGGAATGGACCCCATTTCTAAGTCAGGGTATAATTAAAGTTCATGAAACTAGTATTGTGTCAGTCTTTGATGTTAGACAAAAATGTACTCTGTGTTAAGCCTAAGTTATCCTGTGAGGCTTCTTCTGTCTGCCAGGGGTCTCCCAGGCATTATCCTCCCACTCCTAGTTTTCTCTGGGCTAGGACTGCTGGCTGTCAACTTCTTCATCCTATCTCCTCTAGTCAGCTCTACAGCAGTCTGAGCCCACTCCTGCCAGATTTGCACCACTGGGCTGGCATCTGCTAAAAATTATTTTTTTTTGCAGCAGATAGGTCCTCTGCACCTCAGTTACTAAGTATACTAATCACGATTAGAGAACAGAGAGAAGACCATATACAATCACAGCTGCTTTGCAAATAGAAATCATGGCAGCAGTAATTCTCAATAGAAAACAGAGATTGATGAGTTCAACATAGGTTCATAGGTAGGTACTAGGCTATTGGCCCTAGGGCCTATATAAGCCTAGCCAAACAGTATCGTGGCTTTTGCCACCCAAGAAAATTATTTTCCTGTGCCCCTGTCAAGCAGAGCCACAGAAGTGATCCCCAGGGTGAATTTTCTGTCTCCCATCCGATCATCAAGATTTTTCTTGAGTGCTAATGAGGAGCTTTGTTTGATATAGATAGGTAGTTTGTTCCAGAGTATGGGAAGTCTCTGAGACAGGAATCTATCCCTCCAGCATGTTCTGTTTATTGTAGTGATAAGGTTTAGGTCCCTAGAGTGTGTAGCTCAGAGGGATTGGGATTTCTTTACATGGAGCATGTCCAACAGCTCTGGGTTTGACATAGCTTTGTATGTTAGGCAGAGATTGCCCCTGAGTAGGCGATATACGACAGAGTAAAGCTGGAGTTTTTTGAGACGGTCTGCGTAGGGCATCTGTTTGAGGCCAGTAATCCTCTTTGTGAGGTATTTCTGCAGCCTTTCCAGTTGTTGTAGATGTCTTGTGAGGTACATACCAAAAGGGGCGTTGTACTCTATAATGGGTCTAATGAGTGATGAGTAGAGGGGAACAATGACCTCTTTTTTCCTGGATGAGAAACCTTTTGCGATGAGGTGTGCCATGTAGAAGGATTTCCTGACTGCTGTGGCGATGTGATTATCAAAGGAGAGACTACTGTCCACCTGTGTCCCAAGGTCTCTTATCGCACTTTCAGTGTTAAGTAGGCTACCACTTATGTGGTAGTTCATGGGTACAGAGTTTTTACCAAAAGGGATGACAATGCACTTTTTGGCATTGAGCTTGAGGCCATGGCTTTGACACCAGGCATCTGTCTCAGTGAGGCTCTTTTGTAGGATGTCCACATTGTTAGGAGATTTGATTATGGCTCCTAGTTTGCAGTCATCTGTGAACTTTGTTAGCCAAAGAACTTCTGTGTTAGCCTGTACTTCAGAGAAGTAGATACCAAACAGGAGAGGATCTAGGACTGAACCCTGTGGTACTCCACTTGTCACTGGTCTGAAGTTGGATTTAGAGTCTGCTACTTTCACAGTGTGGGTTCGATCAGTGAGCCAGTTGGCAACCCATCTTGTGACATAGGGATTTATACATGGTTTAGTGAGTTTGTCTATAATTCCAGAGTGGGGGATGGTGTCAAAAGCCTTGGCGAGATCTAGATAAGCTGTGTGTACCACCTTACCCTCATCTACAGCTTTGGTAACCGCTTCAAAGAAGTCTGTCAGGTTTAGGAGACATGATCTGCCTTTTACAAACCCGAACTGGGTAGGGTCCAGAGTTTGGAGATTACCAATGTCATTGTTTATAAGTTGCATGATGATATGCTCCATAGCCTTGCAGACCAGGCTCATCAGGCTAATGGGGCTGTAGTTCCCGAGGTCCATGGTGGCTCCTCCTTTGTGGAGTGGGATAACTGTTGCTGTGCGCGATTCAGTGGGCACAAAGCCTGAGGTGAGGCTATGATTGAACATGGTACTTAGGTGGGGTGCCAGTTCATTCTGTAGTTCATGTAGAATGCAGCCTGGGATGTTGTCAGGTCCCATGGATGCAGGTCCCATGGATGCTGTGTTCTTGGCTTTGGAGAGTGTGTTTTTTACCTGTGCAGCCATGATTACAGGTACTTTGCATTCTTCCAGTATAGAGATGGGCCCTTTAGGGGATGAGAGTGGGGTAAAGTTAGCACTGAACCTATCTGCCAGGATGTTGGCAATATCAGTTGGTTCTGTATATTCACTTAATACTTGACTAATAGGGCAATGGGATGCAATGATGCACTGCAGCACTTTGTTAATGTTACTACTTGAGGAAGGATACTAACCTTGCAAAAGTTTGATATACAGCTGATCTAGAACAAACATAGCAAAATAGCCTAGAGAATGAAATGAACCAATGTGCAACTTGAACTCTATCTGAATCTGAACCTGAATTGAAAACAACATTTAACCCAAAGCAAGATTTGAACTCCCGGTCAGACTTAAAATCTATTATACTAATATCATGGGTTTTCCCACTAGCCAAATGCTGGAAAAGGCTGCACCCTTTCATTTAGATATATGGTGTGTTCTCTGGCCATCAGCATGACATAGGGCATGGCAATGCTACACCACTGTTTCATCTTACGCACCACTATTTCATACAACAGGCACACAAGGTCACCGGGGGCCTTCTTTACTGATCTTTCCAAGGATTTTGACTTGGTGACTCATGCATTACTGCTATGTGAATTGAGACCTTCTTGTTTATATGATCTTTTTATAGGGACACAAAATGAACTATGCTATTGAAGTTTGAATTATTCCTAAATAACAATTTCAAATACTGGTTAGTAAATCACAGCTTTGAATAAGATTCTGCAGTGGCAGTTATGTAGCTTGTGAGTAGCAGTCCAACAGATAGTTTATTTAAAACTTAGGTTAACATGGTCTGGCAATTCACATTTAATGGAATATCTTTACATTTTTGACAAAAAAGAAAATTCTGTACTTAATTGTAGTGCAGAGCTCTCAACCTTTTAGCACAAAAAATCTGGACAAAGACAAAAAATAATGGGAGGACAAAGCTCCAATAACAGGGACAGATTTTAAGTGTTGTTGTTATAAACTTGAACTCAGCCCTGACTGATTTGCCAAAAAAAAAATTCAGAAAACCACACATTTTATGAGGAACAGACCAAAAATATGAGGCAAAAATCTGGACATTCTGTGGAAATCTGGACAGTTGAGAGGTATGCTATATTGATTAATCGGTGTTGACAATATTAACTCTCTCATCTCTATGACTATGTCAAGCAAATACTTAGCTCACCTCATAAAACTTTCCCAGGCCACCTTGCTCCCTCGCTTTAAGCATAATTCTCAATTTCAAAGCCCCTTGTTAAGATCTTGGAAGCCCACAAGTCAGAGTGACCTGGAGAGAAAACTAAAAAAAAACAATATTGTCTGCAAGCAAAACAACATACTTGTGGTAGTTGGGTGGCAGTGGTGATACAGATTAAACTACTAGTGCAGCTATATCATTTTTATAAGTAAATAAGTCTTGTATCTCACAGTGGTAGTTTCAACTGCATCATGTCTATGACAAAGCTAATCCTCTTTTGTGGCTCATTACAAAATATCCGCCCGACTAACCTTGAACAAAAAAAAAACAAAACAAAACAAAAGAAATTATGTCCTTTCCAAACAAATAGCTCAGCTTACCTTGACCTTAAAATAATATTCAGTTTATAGTGTCATGCAAAAGTATTCAGTGATGCTCATGTAGCAGCTATGGAAATGTCATCCACTGAAACATTTTTTTGAAATTTGCTGGATGAGTAGTATGAGAACTGGATCTAGCAGTATAAACAATGGATGTATTATCATGAGCACTTGATCTATAGTATGGACATTCTGTTATTTATCACAGTCTAACCAAAAATGTAAAATGTTATGACATTTTCTATACTTCATTATGCATTTCCTTTACCAAGTATCTATTTCCCCACATTGGCAGCGTCTATGCTTTGGGCAGTCATTAAGTTATCCCATAGGCCACACTGAAAAGAAGTTTTAAGTTGTCTCCCATATCTTAACATCCTTTTCCTTCCATTAATTTTTAGAAAATTGGAAAAATGCATCACTTTTCCTTCTTTAACATCCAATCAGACCATTTTTCATCTTCCATTCCAAACTTTGCAATCATCATAACTTTTGTTAATTTTATACACTACTTTAAATTGTTCTCAAAACACACCCTTATCTCATTATCATTAGCATCAGCAGTTTAAAATTGTAAACACAATTTTTTAAACATTTTATCAATTCGTCTGAACAGATAATTATTTCATAGAAAATTAAGAAATGTATTATCAAAGTAACGAACTTTGATGGAGTCTCAAACTTCTGAAAAGTGTCTTTGCAAAAAGTCTCTGTGCCAATATGAATGAAGGCCCTTACATCTTCAGGTTTAATGCCTAAAGGGTTGATAACATTGTCAAATGCATAATATATATATCAATCTGTTCCTTTTTTTGATTTACTTTTTACTACTGCATTTTTGAAAGTTTTGCACAGTTTTCATCCATTCACCTTATATCTTCTCTCTTGAGGACAGGGTATGAATGTGTACTAATACTTATTTTGCTGATCAATATTGTTGCAAGATAAAATGTATCAGATGACCTTTCAGTTTTTTCCCAAATTATCCCAACCTGGATGAATATTTATTGCATTATTTGGATGTCACAATTTGAAGAAGGGATGCTGGGATATAACCTATCTTCATTATTAACATAAAATACATTTTATAAGAAGAATCGTTTCCTATGGAAGATAAGCACGGCAAGTTGGGATGTTCAAAGTGCAAACAATGAAGGCTATGATCTGAGAGGGCATCATATGAGACTTATAAGGATGAATGCATTGCCCAAACACTGAATATACTGAGAACAAACCCTGGAGGTCGCTAGGATATGAATGGATGGATCTGCTTTTCAGGTAAGGGAAGTCCTTGAACCTTTGGACAGATGATATCTGACTACCTCCAGGGTGGAGCTTTTGGGCAAGACTTCAGGAATTTGAAAAGTGACTTTCAAAAGGAAATGCTGCATAATCCATGATTGTTCTGCTGCAAACTACATTCTCTGGGAGTATGCCAATTCTTAAAACTGCCTTTACTCCTGAAGTGCTTTCCAGAGCCTTGAAAGGTATCCCATTGGGGTGCAGAAAACAAAGCTGGTGTGGGACGAATTCCAGCTTTGAAAATGGATGCTGAGGTGCCTGGAATTTCACCCCGTCTTTAAAGATAGTAATCCTCTCACTTTAATGCCTTTATAATTCAGCTTTTACAGACTTCCAAAAAGCAAAGATACATCAAAGGGGTTGTTTAAAAATCATACTTTAGAATTCTTAACAAAGTCTATAAGGTAGAGTCCTATTGCGACTACAAGGCCTGTGTTTGCTACCCTAACAGAGCCATCCACAGTATTATGGGTGAGGTAAATAGCCCGACTGGCAAATGAATTACATGTTGACATTACTGAAAACAAGTTATGCTGCCTGAATATCATCTCACTCAATGGCTTGGCAAATTAAACTAACAAGTCTATCTATAATCTTTTCATTTACATAAACTATAATCTTTGCATTTACATGCACTAGTTTAATGCCTTCAAGGAAAAGGTTGAGGACAAAGACACCTACTTCCCTGGTATTTTTCAGGCATGTAACTCATTATACAGGTGGTGATGGTCTTTGGCAGAGGTTGGGGAGCCTTACTAATCACAGTGGAAGCAAAGACAAAGCCTACTGCCAGAGTCTGCAACCAGGGGAGACATTCCATGGGAAAGTAAAGAATTTCATCTGAGTATATGGAGATAGGAGCTACCATGTTTGCTTTCTTCAAAACATTGATAGCCATGAGCTTGACCATTTGCTCTGCAGGTAGAACTACCTAAGAGGATGTCCTGGGTGACTGAAAGGCAAAATCAGGATATACTTACTCTATTGTTGAATGTGTGCAGATTCTTGCTTTATAACTTCATTTAACATATCCTTTTGTTTTTTTTTTACATTCTTCTTTTATAGTGTCTATTTTGATCTCAAGTTTGTCCATTTTAACTGAAATATCCTGGATACTACTCAAAATAGATTGTAGCTCCTTCTTCACTGAGGTTTCTGGATAATTTACTATAGAGTGGCTCATTTTATGAAAATATTTAATAAACTTCTAAAAGGAAAATGATATAGAAAAATCATAAAAACTTGATTTTTCTTTCCAAAGCCATTTCAGACTTGTTTGGAAGACTCACATGTACTTGTAGATGGATATTTGTTAAGTTTGTATAATAAAATATTGTCAGAAAACTGAAAGGAAGCAGAACAAACATTGTATGCTGCTAGCTATTCACCATCTTGACCATGGCCCTCACTAATTATCCCTTTTTTAACAGCAGCTTCTATTCTAGGTTCTACTAATAACTCTACCAGTGCTGGTCTTTCACTTAAGATCCCACAATTTCTTTCTGTTTGCCTATACTTTGATATCAATCCTTGATAGGGAAGGCAATCTGTAGCCTGCAAGTCCAAATACATTATTGGCCTATTCCCATTCTATTACCGTTCCCTCTCTAGTTATTTGCTCCCAATACTTCTCTTGCTTTTTGTTCTAATCAAAGTTAGAAGCTAAATTTGAATCATCATTGTCTAGTACAGAAGCTTACTCTGAATACATATTTCTTTTTTTTTCTCAACACTTTTTTATTTTCAAATACGTTTGAATGAATTCCATAGTATTTATACACAAAATCTTAAATAACTATGTACACTATTTACATTAGCCTGACACTATAATAGATCTTAATGTATATAGTTACTTTATAAGTGTGTCCAATCCATTATCAGATTGTCTGATCAATTATTGTATAGTGTCAATCAATGATAAGACTTTTCCCCAAGAGTTGTTGATAAATAGCTTTGGATAAATTTTTAGTTCTTTAATTTTAATTTCCAATAATGCTGTGATCTTCACTAGGCTGTAAAAGTCTTCCAAAGTTGGTATTGTGTTTGTATTCCATCATCTTGTTATACACTTCCTTGAAATTGCAAGTATAGTCCACACTAGATACATGTTTGACCTATTCAAATGAGGACCTTCTTTCATATTTAATAATACAAGAGCTTTAGTTAAATACAATGATTCATTAAATAAAGCTTGTAGAAAGTTATTAATACCATTCCAAAATGGCTTAATTTTAACACAATCAAAGAAAATGTGGTTCCAATCTGTATTGTGTACTTGCTCACATCTCCAACATATTCCTTTTATGAAAGAACTACTTTTACTGATTCTGTCTAGGGTTAAAAATGCTCTGTGCAAGCATTTCCAATTAAACGCTTTCCAGTATTGTGTAAAGGATGTACATTTTATCAATAAGATATTTGTTTTAATATCTTCAGTTAACTGTATTGAGTGTCCTTTTGTTATATATTTCCAGCATGAGGTTTTGGGTATTGTTTTATAGTTTATCAATATTATGTAAAATTTTGAAATACTGTTTCCCATGTCAAAGTCATTATATATGATTTCATATATGTATCTCGTAAATGTAGGTATTTCTTTAAATGAAGAATTGTTAATTATTCTATGTAAATCTTATGAATATGACAGAATACTCTGTAAAGTTAGCCAGTCCTGTTGTGGAATTTTTAATGCTTGCATATCTAAAATTTTTAGTTCTTTGATACTTTGGAGCCAACAGACAAATCCTTTCTGTTCCCAGGAATTAATAATTTCTATATATATTTTATGTGGAAAGTTCTTTGTGACTATAAATGGTGTTAAAAGATCAAATCAGATTTTCAAATCTGTATTTGCATCAATAGTTTTCCTAAATTAGTTAATATAATAATTAATCATACGAGTTTTAGTGGGTTTAGTTATGTTATATTGCATACTAATACATAATATGTGCCATAGCAAATTGTTTTTATCTGTTATTTGATTTTTTTTTTTTTGTAAATCAAATTAATTTATTGATATTACAGTTAGTAAATCTTTCCAATTTGCAGAGTAATTTGGATTTATCCAAGCTGAGGTTGTTTTAGATATTGATGCGTTTATATATGTTTCTATATCAGGAAAGTTTAATCCTCCCTGTTTCCATGGTCTGATATGATGTATTAAAGCTATTCTGTTTCTTTTGGGAAACCATAAAAATGTAATTAGGCAGGAATTTACTTCTTTAAGTATATTCCTTTCTGGTAACAGTTGTATTGCCAAGGCTATATCTAGGATCTTGGGCAGTAAAACATTTTTATTAACTGTAGTCTATCTTCAAATGTTAGTATTATTTTGTTCCATTTTTCCACAGAGATTTTAATTGTAATTATGATATTATTGTAGTTTTTTGAGACTAATTCATTATTGTCCTTGCATAACTCATTTCCTAGCTATTTTAAGGTAGATTTGTGTTTCCCTTTGATGTGATCCCCTTAGTCTGCAGTTCTTTCTTTTATTTAAAAATAAACATTTTGATTTATTGAAATGGAGTCCTGAAATCATGTGAAATTTGTCAATTAATATATATAATTCTTCTAATGTCCCTTTTGTATTAATGTTAGTAATATGTCATCAGCAAATAGCATTACTTTAGAATTGTATTGTCATAAACATCTATTCTTTTGATTTTTATATTGTTATGAATTGAATCTGCCAATATTTCAATAGCCAGAGCAAACAGAATCGGTGACATGGGACATCCTTGTTTAGTGCCTTTTGTTATATGTATAGACTCAGAGGTAAAAGGACCTAACTTGACATATGCTAAATTACTTGTATATATATTCTTTAGGAGATGAACAAAGGATGCAGAAAATTCAAATAACATTAGGATTTTAAATAAATAGTCCCAATTTAGGGAATCAAAGCTTTCTCTATATCTCAGGCAATTATGAGTGTTTCTTTATTTACCTTTGTAACATAATCTATAAGAGAAATTATCCTTTTAATATTGTCATGTGTGTGACTATGATATATAAATCCAGTCTGATCATTATTTATTGTTTTGGATAGTGGTATTTTCAATGGGTGGCCATGATGGTGCAGCAGTTAGCATTGCCGCCTCACAGCAAGAGGTTCTCTGGTTCAATCCTCGGCTGGGGTGCTTTCTGTGCGGAATCTGCATGTCCTCCCTGTGGTCGCATGGGTTTCCTCCTGGTGCTCCGGTTTCCTCCCACATCCCAAAGACATGCTGTAGGTGGATTGGCTACTCTAAATTGGTCCTAGGTGTGAATGCATGAGTGTGTGTGCCTTCTGTGGAAGGTTGGGCACTGGGCTAGCAACTCGACACCATAAAACTCCACTGCCAATCATGAATGGACAGGTGATCCGCTGTGGCGATCCCTAACCGGGAAAAGCCAAAAGAAGAAGATAGTGGTATTTTCATTCTGTTAGTTAATATTGTCATAAATATCTTATAGTCATTATTTAATAATGATGTAGGTCTATATGAGGTACAGAGGTTTGGGGATTTATTTTCCTTTAGGATTGGTATGATTAAGGAATATCTCCAAGAGGGTGGTATTAAAGCTTGTGACTGAATTTCTAATAGAGTTTTATGGAAGAGGGATAGTATCTTTGAAGGAAAAAGTTTATATAGTTCCATAATTATGCCATCTATACCTGGAGCTTTATTATTTTTACCATCTTTTATTGCATATGTAATTTCTTTGTAGGATATGGGTGCTTGCAGATCTAGTTTTAATTTTTCTGTTTTTTTTTATATTAGAACATTTTCATCTAGATTTAATTGATCTATATGTATATTTTCATTTTGGAAATGTCCCATATAGTGATTTCTATGGGCATCAAGACTGTCACCTATATCCGAGGCATTTTTCTCTTTCTTTTCATGGAAGATACTTTTAATGTTATTAGCTTTTGATTGTATTTTGATTCTTGTGGATAAATTATGTAGATATTTGGGAGATGTGGCCAAAGTATTAATTTTTAGTTTTTCTAAAGCTAAACTAGTTTTATGTGTTAGATTTCCATTGCATTTATTGTTTTAATACTTCTACTTTCTTTTTCATCTGCAAATGATTTTGATTTTTTTAGCTTTTACTGACAAAAGTTTGGATTGTAGATCTAATAATTAAGAATACCATTCTCTGATTTTTTTTTATACCAAGTTCGGGTTTTACCATATATGTAAGCTTTTAATGAGTCCCATATCATTATTTTATTTATCTCTGTGGTGTAATTAATATCTAAGAAGAGCTGTAATTCAGATAATAACCAGGGTTTGAACTCTTTAATTTTAGTTATATATGCTGGAACTCTGGAGTTAAAGATTAATGGTTTGTACCCATTTTGAAGTTTTAGTATCAATAAATTGCGGTCCGAAAAGGGGCAAGGGGTGATTGAGAATGTAAGTATTTTAGAGTGTATGTCATGGGCAGCAAATATTTTATCTATTCTAGTTTAGGTACCAAATTTGTGATCTTGATGGGAAAACAAGAAAGATTTATCTTTTTTAAATTTGAAAGTATCTACAAGATGAAATGATTCTACCCACTTGTTTAAAGCTTTTGATGCAGCAGATGTACGCAGCAGTCTTTTATTTGTAGTTTCAGAAATATCAAATATACAGTTAAAATATCCTCCTAATATTAAGTTGCCTTTATAATTATTGAAAATGAAATCCAAGCATTTTTTAACAGTTCCTGTTCCAATGCCTGGGAACCAGTATAGATTGGCTAGGGTCGTTATTCTGTTATTATATTTAACTATTACTAATGCCATAAGGCCTTCTTTATCTTCATACTTATAAATGATTACTGGGTTAAGCACATTTGTTTTCCATAAAAGTGTTACCCCTTTTATCTTTGTCTTATAAGTGGATTGCACCAATATATATTCCTTAAGATTCCATTTGTAATTGTTATTTGTTTTGAAATGAGTTTCGTTAAGGAAGATAATTTGTGCTGTGTTCAGTTTTAAATATTTCAGTAGATTTGATCTCTTGCTAGGATTTTTAAGCCATTGGTATTTAAAGATAAAGCTAAATCCATCTTAGGTTATTTAGACTTATTGTTTGTTTTATTGGGACTATTAAACATTTTCCACTGATAACTATAAAGGGTACTTACGTATTATCGCAACCACATACTGTTAGCATTCAAGGCATTCTCTGCAACATTTCATTGTCAACGTGCCACCGGGAATGCTGAGAGTGTGTAGTTTTGAAAATATGTAAACCATACTCTCTCAGCCAGCCTGCAGAAGCCCTGAGGCAGTTGATTATGCAGACCATCCCTCAGGAAACAGTTGGGAGTATCTTCCATCTTCTTCCAGGCTGAAACACATTGGATCCCTGAAAAACGAAGCAAATTATTGATGTCAATTAATGAACCAGTGTAAACGAAAAGCCAACAGCCAGATGAATAAATCTAATTTAATAACGAAATAAATTTGTACAGCCACAAAACGAAATTTAAAAACGTCAAAAACAAACCACAAATATACGTAAGCGCTTTTCGTTTAAAAGTTTTAAACTTCATCAGACAATAACCTCCATTACATCACTTCCTTTTATAACCTTCACCAAATTCAAAAAATTGCGCCAAATTCTAAATCAAATTGGAGCATGCTCAGTTATAAATAAGTGAAAGATAGAATTTTTAAATGCCCAAAAGTCAAGGAATGCATAAATACAATGGATATGAACTAAATGGATAGAATTCAATATACAACACATGACAGACCAGCAGCTCCGTAGTAGGAAATATTTAATAGGACTACAAGAAAAAACTCTAGCGCCTCGGCCACTTGCCTTTAACAGAGTACAAACACTTGTTTACATCCCATACATTTATATCCCAGCTAAAACACATATTAGACAATTAATTAATTAGTTAATAAGCTACAATCATCTTTTTAAAGAGATAGCCTTCTAACCAAACTTTTAAACAAACTTTTAAACAAAACTTTTCCAGAAGCATTCCTGATTCAGTCCCGTAGGGAACATTGTATTGAATTTTAAAATCAGGAATGCTTCTTTTTTCCTCAGAATATATTTAACATATTCATCATTCATAAATTTATTTAAAACAATATTATCTAAAATTGTAACCACAAGCCCATCCAGGCTACCTTTATGAAATTCATTAAAATGTATAGCCACAGGACTAGTTAATTTATTATTTTTAATATCTCTAATATGTTCTTTTATCCTGCATGAAAACTGTCTTTTGGTTTCTCCTATATAAAATTTATTACAAGTACATTTGAGTCCATATATAACTTTTTCAGTTTTGCAGGTAAAATGCCCATTAGTTTGAAAGTTAATACCATTAATTGTAGTAAAAGTAGGACTCACATATTTACAGATACTACAATTTCCACATACCACTGTGCCTTTTCCATCTATACCCCTTCCTACATTAACCTTTGGCCTGTGAAATCTACTATGCACAATAACATCTTTTATGTTTCTTCCTCTATTAAAAGAAAAACATAACCTTTTTTGTTTTAAACAATCTACTTCTCTTCTAACAATATTCCAACGTTATTCACTTTTTCATATAAAATATCCACACGTTGAGTCAATTTAAGTATCAAAGCTGTTAAATTCCTAAACGACCCTTCAGTTCCTTCGATGGAATCATCCAGCTGTACGGCTATTTCGTCAGAACAAACTATAGACATACTGAAGGAAAACCAAACTAATGAACCAGGAAGGAAATAGTTTTAGTATACGTAATAAGAAATATGAAAAAGAAATTTAATTGCAAATCCAAAGCAGTTGTTTACTTAGTGAGGTGTAATTCCTGCGCCTCTTTTTACGTAGGTAAAACAGAAAGAATGTTCACACAGAGAATTTATGAGCATGCATACGCAATAAAGAATAAGAAAATGAATAATGCGTTAGCAAAACACGTAAATGAATGTATTAATCATAAATTTTATTATATGGTGATAGATCAAGTGGAAATAAAAGATAAAGACTCCTTGGAATTTAATTTTGGAAGAAAGAGAACTTATCTGGCAAATAAAGTTACAAGCAGATTCTTGGCCAGGTTTAAACGAAAGGAGTACTATAGGGCCAATTTTAAAATTAAAAGCGTTAACTCGAAATAAAATTAAAGATTAATGCAAAATTCATTTTAGGAATTTTATAATAAATATGAAGGAAGGTATGGAGTAATAAGTTAATGTAATGTAATTTAATTAGTTAAAACTTTTTATAATTTTATTATAGTATATTTTTTTAAAGATTGTGTAAGCTTGTGTTTCTATTAACAATGTAATATATATTCATTGTATAATATGTATTTATTTATTTATTATAATCAATTTTAATATGAATTTAGTATTTAATATAATCAATTCTATCCATTTAGTTCATATCCATTGTATTTATGCATTCCTTGATTTTTGGGTATTTAAAAATTCTATCTTCCACTTATTTATAACTGAGCATGCTCCAATTTGATTTAGAATTTGGCGCAATTTTTTGAATTTGGTGAAGGTTATAAAAAGAAGTGATGTAATGGAGGTTATTGTCTGATGAAGTTTAAAACTTTTAAACTAAAGCGCTTACGTATATTTGTGGTTTGTTTTTGATGTTTTTAAAGTTCGTTTTGTGGCTGTACAAGTTTATTTCATTATTAAATTGGATTTATTCATCTGGCTGGTGGCTTTTCGTTTACACTGGTTCATTAGTTTGGTTTTCCTTCAGTATGTCTATTGATGTCAATTAATTATCATTCTCAGTGACTGTATGATACTGCTGACTAAGTCATTCTCAGCGATGTTACTGAAATAACTCATGTCCTGAAAAGCGGTTGTTCACTTATCTGTTTATAGCCAACAGTCTCCCCCAGTACAGGCAACATCACAAAACAGTCATTGGATACAAGCTTATAGTCAAATGTTTGCATAACCCTCTAGCTTCCTTCTCCAAAATGTGTAACACTACCTTTCACAACTTTACAGATAGCTTTCACATAGCTGTCACCCAGTCAGGAATAAATTTACATTTTTTTACATTACATTTGTTAACCGATATAGTTTTAATGGGTATGCTTATTAAAACCACTTGCAGTTTTCTACTTGCCATTTTTTTACTTTTATGTTGCGCCCTTCTTTTTTATAGCTGATATTCCATTTTGAAAAGTATATTGGCCTTTCCTTGTTTGATTGCTGTGTTTTTACTGTACACAGGTGGGAAAGCAATGCTTATTAAAACCACTTGCAGTATTCTACTTGCTGTTTTCTTTTTCTGAAAGATGAGTGGGGTGAAAACTAGTAATGTATTATGACAACCACTTACTGTCAGCATACACGGCATTCTCGGCAGCATGTTCTTTAACTGACAATGGAATGTTTCCGAGAATGCCTTGAATGCTAACAGTGTGTGGTTGTGATAATATGTAAGTACCCTATAAAGTGTATGTTTGAGCTTTTAAAGGAAATTATCAGTTTTATACTTTGAGTGTTTACCAATAAAGTAATGTTTTGGTCAGGCATACTAAAAATGTTTTTGTGAAATACATTTTAATTATAACTGTTAACAAAACTAAGATCTGTACTAGCCATGGAATGAAAAACATTCCTAATCTGATGGATAAACCTAAGTCCATTAGATTATCACTCATACCTTGATAATCCAAAACATCTGAGCTCTATAAATTGAATTATCATATGGAGAATATTTGTAATATGAATAAGCAATATTTATGTTATTTTGAACAGCTATAGTAGTATTGTAGATTAGACAAAATTCTAATACAATATAAATGTCAACTTATTGTATAAGCAATTAATATTTACATGAAAGATAAATGACAAGCAATTCAGTCATAGTAAAGTAGGATGTATTAACCTCAGTAAAAGATTATAGCACCCAGTTATTTAACATATTCACTCTTTTTGATGAAGTCTTTCAAAACTAATTACTTAATATAAATAGATGGTAATAATATTTATACATAATGTTTATAATACAATGTATTTTACTGGATATATCAGAAGTTATATTTCATTGTTTGCCAGCATTTAAGCAATCACTTTGTTTGTTGCTAACTTACTTAAAGCATCACGTTTGTTTTATGTGAACATTGATGAACGTTAGTGCATTTTAACTATCAGTGCATCCCTCTACCCTCCATTTCCTACACATAAGGATTTTCATATCTGTCATTTCCTGTTATAAAATAAGTGAAATTATAGGTTAAAAACAACAAATTCACTTATTGTGATTAATGATTACAACTTCCCTTTCCATAATCATAAAAAGCCATTTTATGGTATATACTAAAAGTTTTTAGATTTTAATGGCAACATTCTATTTTGTATAATCAGCAAAGGTTAAACTGAGTGATTATTGTCAATTTAATGCTATTTGTTAAGAATATGATTGCTACATTCTATGACATTTCAAGTTCAGGCTTCTATTGTTTCTCTTGAACAACTTTGTCAGTTTGATGTCATGTATAAAACATTAGTTACATTGGTAACCGCTTAAGTATTATGTATGGTCAAGATGGGTTACAAAAACTACAATTCAAGTTAAAGCAATTACATGACTTGTTATGCATATTTACTTATATAAGAAAATCATCATGCTTCCCCTTGATGTTCAATATAGTGTATGTCATTTATGACAAGTTAAGACAGTAGTAATATTATACACAAGCCCGTGTTATTAAATCTTGTCTTTAAAATCTAAATTCAGCAGACTGCTTCATTTTATATGACAATTATATATTTTATGTCTAGATTGACTAAAATCATACATTACATAACTATTGTGTGTGTTTTTTTTTTTTTTGGCTGTTGCTTAGTTATTTAAGAGACCACAAGCTGTAATGCTTATTCTTATTATTAGCTCCTTCCGAGCATGTTTATACAGTCCACAGACTTTAAATTATGAGACCCTTCTAGTTTCTTATTTGTTATTAGTATATTTCCATCCTTACATACACACATATCAGTACTTCAAGCACAGTCAACATTGTCCATCCAGTTTTGCCAGAATACCATTCACTAGTTCATGTGGTGTGTTTCCAGGCTGTTCTTAAAATATCCAAACCAATATTTGTCCTGCTCCATTTTACCAGCCTGTTTCATGCATTGGCCACTCTGCCATTGAACCACTCAACACACCTTCCATTCCCACAGATATTTCCATGAAGGAAATCTGATGACTCTCTAGCACTTCCTGGCAACCCCAAACACCCCTAGAATCAGCTATCCCCATATGCCCAACACGTCCGAGCAAGCTCACCTCCCAGACCACTGCAAAGGATACTGCACAAGACCAAGTGCTCTTAGTGTTTCACAATAACTCAGACTTCTACTCTTACATAAGTCCTTAATGTGTTTGGACCAAAATACATTTTAAATATAAAATTGCACTTATTATTATATTTTTTTATCAAGAATTGACTTAATGAGCTGAACGAAGTGTTGGGAGACCATCAATATATGTACATGTGGTTTAAAACAGCCTTTTATTAAATATATTTTTTTAAACCAAAAACGTCATTGCCGAGAATCATCTCAGAGGCTCCTAAGAGCTGTTAAGCATTATTGTCACTCTGTCTCCATTACCATAGCAACCTGGGAGTGTCTGTTTCTGTTAGTATGTCTGTGTACTGCATACCAGAGGCTTGAGATGCACCTGAAGCAAAGCTTCACTTCATTGCAACTTCAATCCTAAATTCCCTCCCTTTCAGTGAGGCAGCAGCCAGGAAAAGAATGGAAAGCAAACAGATAAACAAAAAAAAAAAACTCCTAACAAGCTGCCACAACAAGAGATAACACATTCTTCCAACCTTCCCACCTCTCACTCACCAGATGTATAAACTATTCTCTGCTAAAATATCCCAAATCACAGTTTTATCCACCCCCTTCCCCTGGATCCAGGCTAAAACACCAAATGTCTCTTCTTACTACACAAGCATCAGTAAACCTTGATCACAAGCCACAAACCACAGCTTCCCGGAGACAAAAAAACGGCAACATACAACAGCTGCCAGACACAGCTGCATCCACACACACCATGTCAGGCTTCATCAAACAGCACTCAAAGCTATGATACCTGCCATAACTGATATTAACTATGTTTAGACAGAATAATAATGACATTTGTATTAGCTGCCAGACACACCTGCATCCACACACACCATATCAGGATTGATCAGACAGCACTCAAAGCTATGATACCTGTCAAAATAGATATTGACTATGTTTAGACAGAATAATAATGACATTTGTACTAGCTGCCAGACATGACTGCATCCACACACACCATATCAGGATTGATCAGGCAGCACTCGAAGCTATGATACCTGCCATAATTGATATTAACAATATTTAGACAGAATAATGATGACATTTGTACTAAGAGCTTGCTACTATTATTTAACCAGGATATACATGATCATCTTCTTCTTCTTCTTCTTCTTCTTTCAGCTTTTCCTAGTTAGGGGTCGCCACAGCGGATCACCATGTCCGCACATTAATTGGCAGTGAAGTTTTACAGTGTCGAGTTGCCAGCCCGGCGCCCAACCTTCCACAGAAGGCACACACACATGCACACCTAGGGCCAATTTAGAGTGTCCAATCCACCTGCAGCATGTCTTTGGGATGTAGGAGGAAACCGGAGCACCCGGAGGAAACCCACGCGACCACAGGGAGGACATGCAGACTCCGCACAGAAGGAACCCCAGCCGAGGATCGAACCGGAGAACCTCTTGCTGTGAGGCGGCAATGCTAACCACTGCACCACCGTGGCTGCCCTTTATATACATGAAATTTCTATATTATACTTTAACTGAAGAAGGCATTAGTCTCCATAGCAGCATTTTTTTTTCAAAACACTTTACTGATACTGCTATTATATATGATGCTTAGTTAATTAATTACTTAAATTATTATAAGTAAAATCAATGAAAAATGAACAATATAAGTATTCACTGAGTTCAAGTAGGGGAATAGAAACTTCTATGTTTGTATTATATGTTGCTTTGTTTGGCTTATATATAATGTAAACAGTAACCCATCTTGACCTACCTTTGCTTGTGAAGAATTATTTGACTCTGAGCATTCTGAATAAATAATTACTGTTTCTCAGTTGTTTAAGAAACCCTCCTTTAATAAAAAAAGATGACAAGTGATGTACCATATCAGTTGATACTTTGAAAGATGTAGTTGCAAGAGTTATTTTTTGGGACAGCTATCTTAGAATCAGTTTTTTGTTTCTTATAGGTTCATAGGTTCATACTAGGCTATCTGCCCTAGGGCATTTATAAGCCTAGCCAGAATGTGTTTGGCTTTCACCACCCATTTTAAATTTATTTTGCTATGCCCTTTTTCGAGGTTAGTATACTGTGCCTCTGTCTAACAGTGACACAGAAGTGATACCCGGGATAAACCTACGATCTCCCATCCACTCATCAAGATTCCTCTTGAAGAGAGTCAATGAGGAACTCTGCCTAAGTTGGACTGGGATTTTATTCCAGAGTAAAGGGAGCCTCTGGGTTATGAATCTGTCCCTCCAGCATGTCCTATTTATTTCAGTGCTGAGGTTCATGTCTCTCGAGCGCGTAGCTCGATGGGATTTGGATTTTCTGAGGTGCAGCATGTCCATTAATTCCGGGTTGGACATGGCTTTATATGTCAGGCACAGATCATCTCTGAACAGGCGGTATGCCACTGAGTAGAGCTGGAGTTTCTTTAACCGGGCAGCATATGGCATCTGTTTGAGCCCTTTGATCCTCTTGGTGAGGTACTTTTGGCGTCTTTCCAGTTGCTGCAGGTGTCTGGTAAGGTACATCCCAAAAGGGGCATTGTACTCAATTATGGGCCTGATGAGGGATGAGTAAAGAGGCACGATGACCTCCCCTGATCTAGATGTGAATCCCTTCATGATTAGGTGGGCTATATAAAATGTTTTTCTAACCACTTTGGCCATGTGGTTGTCAAATGAGAGATTGCTATCAACTTGGGTCCCCAGGTCCCAATTAATTCTTCTGTACTTAATGGATTACCACCTATGTGGTAATTTGTGGGCACTTAGTTTTTGCCAAAGGGGATGACTATACACTTTTTGGCATTTAGCTTGAGGCCATGGCTCTGGCACCAGTTGTCTTTTTCTATGAGGCCCTTTTGGAGGATGCTTGTGTCGGCTGGAGAGTCAATTATGGCGCCCAGTTTGCAGTCATCTGCGAACTTGGTCAGCCACAGTCCTTCCGTGTTGGCCTGTACCTCCGAGAAATATATACCGAACAAGAGAGGTCCCAGGACTGAGCCTTGTGGGACACCACTTGTAACTGGTTTGGAGTCTGACATGGCTCCAGCAATTCTAACCATGTGGGTTCTGTCCTTGAGCCAGTTTGCAATCCATCTAGTGACATAGGGGTTTATATTTAAGCTGGTGAGCTTATCTATAATGCCCGAGTGGGGTATTGTATCGAAGGCTTTTGCGAGGTCCAGGTAGGCTGTGTGGACCACCTTCCCCTCGTCAATGGCCTTGGTGACTGTTTCAAAGAAATCAACCAGGTTTAAGAGGCAGGAATTGCCCTTAACAAAGCCGAACTGGGTAGGATCCAGTGTCTGTAGGTCCCCAATATCTTTATTTATGAGGTCCATGATGATCCTTTCCATAGCTTTGCAGACCAAGCTAGTCAGTCTTATGGGGCGATAGTTTCCAGGATCTGTTGAGGCACCACCTTTATGGAGAGGGACCACTGTTGCTGTACACCACTCTTTGGTCACATATCCTGTAGTAAGGCTGAGATTGAACAGTAGTTTTATGTTTGGGTTTAGCTCTTCTTGGAGTTTATGTAGGACACAGCCCGGGACACCGTCTGGTCTCTTTCTAGCACCAGTCCAATGATTTGTTTATTTTATTCTTTTAAGAGTAGAGACCATCCATTCCATTTCTTCTGGTATAGACACTATGTTGTTGTTTTTGAAGAATATAGTAGCTTCTTCTAAGTCATTAAAGGTTCTCATCTCATTGGCAAAAAGTATTTTTATCTTGGCTGGAAAGGCTAGCTGTGCTTTAATGTTGTTGTGTTTCAACTGTTTTATTATTGGCCAGATGTTTTTCCTTTGTTCTAGTATTCTGTGAGAATAATCATTGTCAAACCTTATCAGGCTTTGATTGTATTTTAAGGGTGATTTTCTCCAAGCAGATTTTAATATTAGTTCCTTTGTCCAGAAATGAAAAAAAATTATAACTATGGATCTAGGTGGAGTATTTGTTGAGTTAGAAGTAGGCTTCCTCAGTGCTCTATGCACCCTTCCAATTCCAAATGAAAGTCCCTCTTTCAAGTTTAAAAATTTAGGAATCCAGGTTGTTAAGAATGAAGTAATGTCTTCTCCTTCAATGTTTTCAGGCAGACCAAAGCTCCTTATGTTGTTTCTACTTTCCCTTTTTTGTAAGTCATCTAGTTTGTTAAGCAGCCACTTTTAAAGATTTATGGTAATAGAATGTATGTTTGAAGACATCAGGAAAGGTAATATTAATAACTTAACTGAACAAACGGAGTCAAAGTGGATAATTAGATTAAGGGGGGACTTTGGGCATGGCCTGAATGATAGACTAATTATCAGACCAAAGCTCAAAGCAAGACCTTTGAGTAAGAAATAAAGAATGAATTTGTTATGGTTTGATAGTTTTAGTTTTTATTATTTCTCTCTCTCTCTCTCTCTCTCTATATATATATATATATATACCTTTTTACATTTTTACATATTTGTACCTACTCAGCACAGATCCTCGTGGTGGCCAGCAGAGTAATCCAAGCTTCAGAGAGCTAAAAAAGCGACTTTACCTGATTTAAGTATATTTTTTGTGGCTTTCCACTTCTATTTATCTAGCAACTGTATTTCGCCTGCTTGCTGATACATTGTTATTGTTTTTCTGCATTTATTCTGTTATTGCACTTGAATTCTCAGTTTGTTACTTTTAAAATCTGTAATTGTTGCAAATTGTTTGTGTAGGCTGTGATAGCCAATTTTTAGCATTTATAAGTGTCTACTGTATCTGTTTCTGCTTGTTTCTGAAAAAAAAAAAAAAAAAAATATATATATCTCTTGTTTTCCCGCCTTACTGAGCTAGAGTAGTCCAGTTTCAGAGCTTGCTGATCCCTGGACTTTGTTTGCAGTTCCTGTTACTGATTCTTTGCCAAATTTGGAGGTAGGAAGTTCCCTTGCTTACCAGTGGGAGTGGGAAGCATTAAGCTGCCTGTTGGTCCAGTTTTGTGAGGTTTCAGCCAGTAACTTGTAGTCTATTGGTCGTTTTGGGCCAGTTCCTAGCTTCTTTCAGCCCCCTGATATAAAACACGCTAAACACGCGTTTTTCAGCTTGTACCTACTCAGCACAGATCCTCGTGGTGGCCAGCAGAGTAATCCAAGCTTCAGAGAGCTAAAAAAGTGACTTTACCTGATTTAAGTATATTTTTTGTGGCTTTCTACTTCTATTTATCTAGCAACTGTATTTTGCCTGCTTGCTGATACATTGTAATTGTTTTTCTGCATTTATTCTGTTATTGCACTTGAATTCTCAGTTTGTTACTTTTAAAATCTGTAATTGTTGCAAATTGTTTGTGTAGGCTGTGATAGCCGATTTATAGCATTTATAAGTGTCTACTGTATCTGTTTCTGCTTGTTTCTGAAAAAAAAAAAAATATCTCTTGTTTTTCCGCCTTACTGAGCTAGAGTAGTCCAGTTTCAGAGCTTGCTGATCCCTGGACTTTGTTTGCAGTTCCTGTTACTGATTCTTTGCCAAATTTGGAGGTAGGAAGTTCCCTTGCTTACCAGTGGGAGTGGGAAGCATTGAGCTGCCTGTTGGTCCAGTTTTGTGAGGTTTCAGCCAGTAACTTGTAGTCTATTGGTCGTTTTGGGCCAGTTCCTAGCTTCTTTCAGCCCCTTGATATAAAACACGCTAAACGCGCGTTTTCCAGCTTGTACCTACTCAGCACAGATCCTCGTGGTGGCCAGCAGAGTAATCCAAGCTTCAGAGAGCTAAAAAAGCGACTTTACCTGATTTAAGTATATTTTTTGTGGCTTTCCACTTCTATTTATCTAGCAACTGTATTTCGCCTGCTTGCTGATACATTGTTATTGTTTTTCTGCATTTATTCTGTTATTGCACTTGAATTCTCAGTTTGTTACTTTTAAAATCTGTAATTGTTGCAAATTGTTTGTGTAGGCTGTGATAGCCGATTTATAGCATTTATAAGTGTCTACTGTATCTGTTTCTGCTTGTTTCTGAAAAAAAAAAATATATATCTCTTGTTTTCCCGCCTTACTGAGCTAGAGTAGTCCAGTTTCAGAGCTTGCTGATCCCTGGACTTTGTTTGCAGTTCCTGTTACTGATTCTTTGCCAAATTTGGAGGTAGGAAGTTCCCTTGCTTACCAGTGGGAGTGGGAAGCATTGAGCTGCCTGTTGGTCCAGTTTTGTGAGGTTTCAGCCAGTAACTTGTAGTCTATTGGTTGTTTTGGGCCAGTTCCTAGCTTCTTTCAGCCCCCTGATATAAAACACGCTAAACGCGCATTTTTCAGCTTGTACCTACTCAGCACAGATCCTCGTGGTGGCCAGCAGAGTAATCCAAGCTTCAGAGAGCTAAAAAAGCGACTTTACCTGATTTAAGTATATTTTTTGTGGCTTTCCACTTCTATTTATCTAGCAACTGTATTTCGCCTGCTTGCTGATACATTGTAATTGTTTTTCTGCATTTATTCTGTTATTGCACTTGAATTCTCAGTTTGTTACTTTTAAAATCTGTAATTGTTGCAAATTGTTTGTGTAGGCTGTGATAGCCGATTTATAGCATTTATAAGTGTCTACTGTATCTGTTTCTGCTTGTTTCTGAAAAAAAAAAAAAAAAAAAAAAAAATATCTCTTGTTTTCCCGCCTTACTGAGCTAGAGTAGTCCAGTTTCAGAGCTTGCTGATCCCTGGACTTTGTTTGCAGTTCCTGTTACTGATTCTTTGCCAAATTTGGAGGTAGGAAGTTCCCTTGCTTACCAGTGGGAGTGGGAAGCATTGAGCTGCCTGTTGGTCCAGTTTTGTGAGGTTTCAGCCAGTAACTTGTAGTCTATTGGTCGTTTTGGGCCAGTTCCTAGCTTCTTTCAGCCCCCTGATATAAAACACGCTAAACACGCGTTTTTCAGCTTGTACCTACTCTGCACAGATCCTCGTGGTGGCCAGCAGAGTAATCCAAGCTTCAGAGAGCTAAAAAAGCGACTTTACCTGATTTAAGTATATTTTTTGTGGCTTTCTACTTCTATTTATCTAGCAACTGTATTTTGCCTGCTTGCTGATACATTGTTATTGTTTTTCTGCATTTATTCTGTTATTGCACTTGAATTCTCAGTTTGTTACTTTTAAAATCTGTAATTGTTGCAAATTGTTTGTGTAGGCTGTGATAGCCGATTTATAGCATTTATAAGTGTCTACTGTATCTGTTTCTGCTTGTTTCTGAAAAAAAAAAAAATCTCTTGTTTTCCCGCCTTACTGAGCTAGAGTAGTCCAGTTTCAGAGCTTGCTGATCCCTGGACTTTGTTTGCAGTTCCTGTTACTGATTCTTTGCCAGATTTGGAGGTAGGATGTTCCCTTGCTTACCAGTGGGAGTGGGAAGCATTGAGCTGCCTGTTGGTCCAGTTTTGTGAGGTTTCAGCCAGTAACTTGTAGTCTATTGGTCGTTTTGGGCCAGTTCCTATCTTCTTTCAGCCCCCTGATATAAAACACGCTAAACGCGCGTTTTTCAGCTTGTACCTACTCAGCACAGATCCTCGTGGTGGCCAGCAGAGTAATCCAAGCTTCAGAGAGCTAAAAAAGCGACTTTACCTGATTTAAGTATATTTTTTGTGGCTTTCCACTTCTATTTATCTAGCAACTGTATTTCGCCTGCTTGCTGATACATTGTTATTGTTTTTCGGCATTTATTCTGTTATTGCACTTGAATTCTCAGTTTGTTACTTTTAAAATCTGTAATTGTTGCAAATTGTTTGTGTAGGCTGTGATAGCCGATTTATAGCATTTATAAGTGTCTACTGTATCTGTTTCTGCTTGTTTCTGAAAAAAACAAAAAAAACAAAAAAATATCTCTTGTTTTCCCGCCTTACTGAGCTAGAGTAGTCCAGTTTCAGAGCTTGCTGATCCCTGGACTTTGTTTGCAGTTCCTGTTACTGATTCTTTGCCAAATTTGGAGGTAGGAAGTTCCCTTGCTTACCAGTGGGAGTGGGAAGCATTGAGCTGCCTGTTGGTCCAGTTTTGTGAGGTTTCAGCCAGTAACTTGTAGTCTATTGGTTGTTTTGGGCCAGTTCCTAGCTTCTTTCAGCCCCCTGATATAAAACATGCTAAACGCGCGTTTGCGCGATTTAGCGCGGAGTTGCCACTGTTGCACACTAGGGCAGCGCCGGTTAAGCAGGTTTAAAATATTCGGGCTACCTAAAGTCCACTCTTCAAATTTTCCCTTAAAACTACCTTCCTCGAACTATACTACTGATCTAATCAGCGTATCCTATAACTAAAAAGATCATCTCTACCTGACTCCTAGTAGACTATTTTCTATCTGTTAAACCTAGCACTTGCTCCTACAGTACTTATCACCTTGATACAGCACTCTTGTTATAGATAGTACCCCAAAAAGGCAAACCCCATTTCTCGGTCACCCACATCCCCCGGAATCTCTTTTAAAGTTTTTTTGTCTATTCCTTCTAGCATGTCGAGGGATCAGTTGCTAGTGTCCTCTCCTGCTCAGCTGGTGAACCTGGGAATATTGAGGCAATGTTACAATTGCCTCATGTACACAGACAACCCTCTCCTCCTCCCACAAAACACAAATACATGCGAGAGATGCAACTATACGGCCAAACTGGAGGCTGAGCTCTCTCAACATAGGACTGGCAAGACCAGACAGGAGGAGAAGGTTACCACACACACTATAGACCCAGTCTCACATAGTACCATCCCAACCTCAAATCATACACATAAACACACAAAGACATACTCGGAGGCTCTGATCAAAAATCTACCAAAACAGCAGAGGCCACCAAAGCAGACACCCAAACAACTACCACCTCAGAACACAACACCTGCAACACATAGACCTCACAGTCAGAGTGTCAAACAGTCACAGCCCTTAAGGCCAAACACAATGCCAGACACACTAGTCATTGGTGACTCCATAGTCAGACACACTGACGTCCCGCTCACCAGACTGAGTAAGGAGAGGGTTACAGTAAGCTGCCTGTCAGGCGCTAGAATCTGCCACATAACGCAAGCACTCAGGTCTCTCAACAGCAGGTACAAATATGACTCAGTCATTGTCCACGCTGGTGTAAATGACCTGAGATGTACCTCCTTGGACTACATGAAAAGAGACATTGAGGAGCTCTCCGATTATGTAGCCCAGGCAGGTATGACCCTGACCTTGAGCAGTATCCTACCTTCACCAAGAATGATGCCACAATACAGAGATAAGATGATCAGCTTTAACAATTGGCTTAAACTCTGGTGTCATTCAAAGGGGATCCAATGTCTGTCTGCCTTGGATGACATGCTGGACAAGCCACGCTGCTTCGCAAGGGACGGCTTGCACCTGTCACCCCTGGGATTCCAGATATTGGCAAAGGCTCTTGCCACCCCCATAGTGCCTTTTTTAGGCAAGGCTCAAATTCTAAACCTACCACCCTAGAACACAAAAAAGAAAAAAAGTTAAGGGTAATGCTGCTCAATGCCAGAAGTCTCAATCTCAAACTGCACGCACTCGAGGCCCTTCTCAGTATGGAGAACATCGATGTCTGTGCTGTGACAGAAACCTGGTTCAAGGCTCCTGAGAGCACCCCAGCACTATCAGGTTTTACCTCATATCATGCATTCCGGCCCCAAAATCCGGACAATACCAAGAAAGGAGGGGGGTATCCATATTCATCAAGGACACCCACACCTCAAGATTGGTGGCAACGCATGATGCATCGGAGACCATCCAGGTGCAATTAACCATAGGCAAGACTGCTCTGCAAATTGTAGCATGTTACAGGCCACCCTCACAAACTCAGGAACCTCACACGGCTTTCCTGAAAACACTGGAGGGGATAAATGTATCTCCAAACACCATCATACTAGGTGACTTCAATTACCCTAATATAGACTGGGAACACTACTGAAGCCCAAACACCCTAGCCCAAAAGTTCCTGGAATTCATAAACTCAAACGCCATGGAACAACTAGTCACCATCCCCACAAGAGGAGAAAACATACTTGATCTCATCATCACGAACATGGGAGCACAATGTTCAACACTGGAAGTATACCCCTCACTGGTGAGATCAGATCACAAACTAATCTCGCTGGAGGTCCTCATCCCACCCCACCTGAAATAAAAAGACCACAGTAAAGAACTTCTCAAAGCCGACTTCACACTTCTAAAGACTAGTGTGGTCTCCTTTAAGGCCCCGAGCCGGAAAACAGTACTCAAGCCGCTGAATCACTTACAAATGCCTTCTACCAGCACCTGCAGGACTGCATGGATAAGGCAATCCCAAGCAAAACAAAGACTCTTTGTACCAAAGGCAAGCGTCCAATCTGGTGGACCCCAGCCATAAACAAACTCTACAACAAAAGGAGGAAGCTACTACAAGATAGAGCAAAATCCTTAAAAGGTAAGACACCTTTGATCACTATAAGTAAAAAACTAAGAGCTCTCATAAAATCATCCAAAGCAAATTTTGAGAGAAAAATAGCTAAAGACTCAAAAGACAATCATAAGGCCTTCTTTAGCTATGTTAGAAACCTGGGAGGAAACTCCCAGATATGCCCAGAACTAGTTCAAAATGATGTGAAGATTACTGATCCTACAGACATTGCCAACATACTGGCTGACAGGTTCAATGCAAACTCCCCAAAGGAGAGATATCTATACCAAACGATTGCAGCCCCCCAAACATCTCTAACGCCCAAGTGAGAACTGCTCTCTCCAAAGCAAAAAACACAGCATCCATGGGACCTGATGGTGTCCCCGGCTGTGTGCTCCATGAACTCAATGAGGAATTAAACCCACAGCTAGGACAGCTGTTTAATCATAGTCTCACCTCTGGATACGTACCCAGGGAGTGGCGCACTGCGACTGTGGTCCCACTTCACAAAGGCGGTGCCTCCACCGACCCTGGAAATTACCGGCCCATTAGCTTGACAAGCCTTATCTGCAAAGCCATGGAGAGGATCATAATGGATCTCATAAATAAAGACATAGGAATTTGCAGACTTTGGATCCAACCCAGTTTGGCTTTGTCAAAGGCAGATCATGCCTTTTAAACTTGGTTGACTTTTTCGAAACAGTCACCAAAGCCATTGATGAGGGAAAGGCAGTCCATACAGCCTACCTCGATCTGGCGAAAGCCTTCGATACAATACCCCACTCGGGTATCATTGAAAAACTCATCAGCTTAAATGTTAACCCATATATCACAAGATGGGTTGCAAACTGGCTGAGTGACAGAACCCACAGGGTCAGAGTTGCTGGCACCATGTCAGACTCAAAGCCTGTCACAAGTGGTGTCCTACAGGGCTCAGTCCTGGGCCCACTCTTGTTTGGCATCTACTTTTCCGAAGTACAAGCAAACACAGGAGGGTTATGGCTGACAAAGTTTGCAGATGACTGCAAACTGGGCGCTGTAGTCAAAAACACATCTGACACAGATATCCTTCAGAAGGGTCTCACAGAAATGGATAACTGGTGCCAGAGCCATGGCCTAAAGTTAAATGCCAAAAAATGCATAGTCATACCCTTCGGGAAAAACAAGGTTACCCCTAGCTACCATATAGGTGGCAATCCACTGAGCACAGAAGAAGTTATCAGGGACCTGGGGACCCAGGTTGACAGTAGCCTGTCATTCGACACCCATGTAGCTAAAGTAGTTAGGAAGACCTTCTACATTGCCCACCTTATCATGAAGGGATTCACATCTAGATCAAGGGAGGTCATAGTCTCCCTATACTCATCACTCATCAGACCAATGATTGAGTACAATGCTCCATTCAGAATGTATCTGACCCGACACTTGCAGCAGCTGGAAAGGCCACAAAAGTTCCTCACCAAAAGGATAAAGGGTCTCAAAAATCTGTCCTATGCTGCCCGACTGAAAGAACTCCAGCTCTATTCATTCGCTTACCACTTGCTCAGAGGTGACCTGTGCCTGACATACAAGGCCATGTCAAACCCAGATTTGATGAATATGCTTCACCTCAAAAAATCTAGATCCATCAGAGCCACAAGGGCGGGAGACTTAAACCTCGACACGGCTATTAATAGGACGTGCTGGAGGGATAGATTCATCACTCAAAGACTCCCTATGCTGTGGAACAAAATCCCGGTATATGTGAGGCAGAGCACCTCACTGGCCTTGTTCAAGAGAAATCTTGACCAATGGATGGGAGATCGCAGATATACCCCAGGGATTACCTCAGTGTCACTGCTCGACAGAGGCACAGCAAAATAATGGGTATAGTTCCCCATACTAAAGGGGTGGCGTAAGCCACAAAACTATGGGCTAGGCTTGTAAATGCCCTCGGGCAGATAGCCTAGTATGAACCTATGAACCTATATCTATATATATATATATATATATATATATATATATATATATATATATATATGTTCATATTTATTATTTTATTATTTTTCATGTTTATGCACTTTTTTGGATGTATTTTGCTTTTTATTTATGCTATTCCATGAACAGCTGTTTTTGTTATGTAGTAATGCTTAAAAGTAACTAATATATTTTTTATATTATTTTTTACTATCAGTATACCTTTAATATCAACTGTGGTCAGTCATGTGATGTGTTGAATTAAGTATTTATCGGATTTGGCCTGTGGTTTATTATACATCTGATGAAGTAGCTTTGCTACGAAAGCGCTTATGTACTTGGTTTGTTTTATATTACATGGAAGTTATACTGGAATTCCTCGCTGTCCTTTGATCCTTCTGTGTTTGTTGTGTGATATACATTTTTATCGTTGCTGGACCCGAGTTCTGGTTTTGGTTTGTGGCTTATGTTTTTACTGAGATTTTAATATTAGTTCCTTGTCCAGAAATGAAAAACAATTATAACTATGGATCTAGGTGGAGTATTTGTTGAGTTAGAAGCAAGTTTCCTCAATGCCCTATGTACCCTTTCAATTTCAAATGAAAGCCCCACTTTCAAGTTTAAAAATTCAGGAATCCAGGTTGTTAAGAATGAAGTAATGCCTTCTCCTTCAATGTTTTCAGGCAGACCAAAGATCCTTTTGTTGTTTCTCCTTTCCCTGTTTTCTAAGTCATCTATTTTGTTAAGCAGCCATGTATTCTGTTCTTTTTGGAATTTTTCCTCTTTGAGTCTCCCTTTAATGTCATTTAGAGAAGTCTCTATATTTGTTATTTGGTATGGTGTTGCTGAAATAGCTACTTAAGGTTATCAGTCTGTTTTTGAGAATTTAATTTGAAGTTTTCTAAGTCATTTTTAAAGCCATCCATCTTCAAAGATAGATGCTGTAATGGAGATGTCATCAATTGCAGTTCTTTTTTCAAAGCAGCATCTGGATGAGAATTTCTTGAGTTACTCATATTCAGTGACTCAGTATGTCTCCAAGTTACTTGACAGGAACATTTTTGTATATCTCCACCAAAACTGATATGTATGTAGTTTAGTAGTTTATCTATAGATTTCTGATGTTTTAAACTTGAAAATAATAACATTTTCCTATATTATTATACTAGTTTATGGAGCTCTCAAAATTCACTGCTCTCGGTTGGCCATCTAGGCTCCGCCCACCTGAATGTATATTTCTCACGTTTTTGGTGCATTAAGTACATGAATGGTCTGTATAGTAAATCATTTTTAGAGAAGAATTATTCTTATAGCTTGTTACAAAAAAGCTGACAAATATTTCAGATAAGAAAATTCATTTGCAAATTGACATATTTTCTACATTTACCTTTTCTACAGTGTTTTAT